>NW_027181794.1:0-55288 GCF_029961685.1 Aristolochia californica | reverse complement strand
CCAGAAACATGTTGAGAATGCAAGTGGACCTAATGATCCAAAATTTTCAAGAGTAGAAAAAATCAAATTCTCAAGTGGTTGGATAATTTACCAGAGCCAAACAACCCACTTTTTGCCTATCCTTCAAAATCACGGATACTTTTTGGAACTAACTCTCTCAGCATTTGTGCATTTCCATTTTGGATGATCAAATTTGTTTTCAGATCCAAACTTGAGTTTTTCACTCACCCTTTTTGTCTCCTAAACAAAACAGATATATAAGGCCTAAAAAAATAAAAATTTAAGAGTTCATGTATGCAAAAAAAATTTGAAAATTATTTCACTCGCTAAAAATGAACTCCAAGGTTTTGTTATCCATGTTTGGGAAATTCCACTAGTACAACCCCTAATAATACGCTTGGTGGAATTTTATAGGAAAGGGACCTCTAACTGATCCCAACATGCTTTAAGTGTGGTAGATATGCATGCCAGAATCATGTTGAGGATGCAAGTTGACCTAATGATCCAAAAATTTCAAGGAGTAGAAAAAATCAAATTCTCAAGTGGTTGCATATTTACAAGGCCAAACAACTCCCTTTTTGCCTATCCTTAAAAATCACAGATACTTTTCTGAACTACCTCTCTCAGCATTTGTGCATTTCCATTTTGGATGTTCAAATTTGTTTTCAGATCCCAACTTGAGTTTCTCTCTCCCATTTTTTGGAGTAAACAAAAAAGATATAAGGCATAACAAAATGAAAGTTTAGAGTTCAAGAATGAAAAAAAAAATTGAAAATTATTTCACATACTAAAAATGGACTCCAAGGTTTTTTTTATCCATGCTTGGGAAATTCCTCTAGTACAACCCCTAATAATAAGCCTGTAGAGATTTTATAGGAAAAGGACCTCTAACTGATCCCAACCTGCATTAAGTGTGGTGGATATGCATGCCAGAAACATGTTGAGGATGCAAGTGGACCTAATGATCCAAAATTTTCAAAGAGTAGAAAAAATCAAATTCTCAAGTGGTTGGATATTTACAAGGCCAAACAACCCACTTTTTGCCTATACTTGAAAATCACAGATACTTTTTGGTACTACCTCTCTCAGCGTTTGTGCATTTCCATTTTGATGTTCAAATTTGTTTTCAGATCCAAACTTGAGTTTTCTCTCTCCCATTTTTTCTCCTAAACAAAAAAATATAAGGCATAACAAAATGAAAATTTTAGAGTTCATGTATGCAAAAAAAATTTGAAAATTATTTCACACACTAAAAATGGACTCCAAGGTTTTGTTATCCTTGCTTGGGAAATTCCCTTAGTACAACCCCTAATATTAAGCTCGGTGGGATTTTATAGGAAAGGGACCTCTAACTAATCCCAACATGCATTAAGTGTGGTGGATATGCATGCCAGAAACATGTTGAGAATGCAAATGAACCTATCGATCCAAAATTTTCAAGGAGTAGAAAAAATCAAATTCTCAAGTGGTTGGATATTTACCAGGGCCAAACAACCCACTTTTTGCCTATCCTTAAAAATCACAGATACTTTTTGGAACTATCTCTCTCAGCATTTGTGTATTTCCATTTTGGATGTTCAAATTTGTTTTCAGATCCAAACTTGAGTTTTCACTCTCCCTTTTTTTCTCCTAAACAAAAAAGATATAAGGCATAACAAAATGAAAATTTTAGAGTTCATGTATGCAAAAAAAATTTGAAAATTATTTCACGCACTAAAAATGGATTCCATGGTTTTGTTCTCCATGTTTAGGTAATTCCACAAGTACAACCCCTAATAATAAGCTTGGTGGGATTTTATAGGAAAGGGACCTCTAACTAATCCCATCATGCATTAAGTGTGGTGGATATGCATGCCAGAAACATGTTGAGAATGCAAGTGGACCTAATGATCCAAAATTTTCAAGGAGTAGAAAAAATCAAATTCTCAAGTGGTTGGATATTTACCAGAGCCAAACAACCCACTTTTTGCCTATCCTTCAAAATCACGGATACTTTTTGGAACTAACTCTCTCAGCATTTGTGCATTCCATTTTGGATGATCAAATTTGTTTTCAGATCCAAACTTGAGTTTTCACTCACCCTTTTTGTCTCCTAAACAAAACAGATATATAAGGCCTAAAAAAATAAAAATTTAAGAGTTCATGTATGCAAAAAAAATTTGAAAATTATTTCACTCGCTAAAAATGAACTCCAAGGTTTTGTTATCCATGTTTGGGAAATTCCACTAGTACAACCCCCTAATAATACGCTTGGTGGAATTTTATAGGAAAGGGACCTCTAACTGATCCCAACATGCTTTAAGTGTGGTAGATATGCATGCCAGAATCATGTTGAGGATGCAAGTTGACCTAATGATCCAAAAATTTCAAGGAGTAGAAAAAATCAAATTCTCAAGTGGTTGCATATTTACAAGGCCAAACAACTCCCTTTTTGCCTATCCTTAAAAATCACAGATACTTTTCTGAACTACCTCTCTCAGCATTTGTGCATTTCCATTTTGGATGTTCAAATTTGTTTTCAGATCCCAACTTGAGTTTTCTCTCTCCCATTTTTTGGAGTAAACAAAAAAGATATAAGGCATAACAAAATGAAAGTTTTAGAGTTCAAGAATGAAAAAAAAAATTGAAAATTATTTCACATACTAAAAATGGACTCCAAGGTTTTTTTATCCATGCTTGGGAAATTCCTCTAGTACAACCCCTAATAATAAGCCTGTAGAGATTTTATAGGAAAAGGACCTCTAACTGATCCCAACCTGCATTAAGTGTGGTGGATATGCATGCCAGAAACATGTTGAGGATGCAAGTGGACCTAATGATCCAAAATTTTCAAAGAGTAGAAAAAATCAAATTCTCAAGTGGTTGGATATTTACAAGGCCAAACAACCCACTTTTTGCCTATACTTGAAAATCACAGATACTTTTTGGTACTACCTCTCTCAGCGTTTGTGCATTTCCATTTTGGATGTTCAAATTTGTTTTCAGATCCAAACTTGAGTTTTCTCTCTCCCATTTTTTCTCCTAAACAAAAAAAATATAAGGCATAACAAAATGAAAATTTTAGAGTTCATGTATGCAAAAAAAATTTGAAAATTATTTCACACACTAAAAATGGACTCCAAGGTTTTGTTATCCTTGCTTGGGAAATTCCCTTAGTACAACCCCTAATATTAAGCTCGGTGGGATTTTATAGGAAAGGGACCTCTAACTAATCCCAACATGCATTAAGTGTGGTGGATATGCATGCCAGAAACATGTTGAGAATGCAAATGAACCTATCGATCCAAAATTTTCAAGGAGTAGAAAAAATCAAATTCTCAAGTGGTTGGATATTTACCAGGGCCAAACAACCCACTTTTTGCCTATCCTTAAAAATCACAGATACTTTTTGGAACTATCTCTCTCAGCATTTGTGTATTTCCATTTTGGATGTTCAAATTTGTTTTCAGATCCAAACTTGAGTTTTCACTCTCCCTTTTTTTCTCCTAAACAAAAAAGATATAAGGCATAACAAAATGAAAATTTTAGAGTTCATGTATGCAAAAAAAATTTGAAAATTATTTCACGCACTAAAAATGGATTCCATGGTTTTGTTCTCCATGTTTAGGTAATTCCACAAGTACAACCCCTAATAATAAGCTTGGTGGGATTTTATAGGAAAGGGACCTCTAACTAATCCCATCATGCATTAAGTGTGGTGGATATGCATGCCAGAAACATGTTGAGAATGCAAGTGGACCTAATGATCCAAAATTTTCAAGGAGTAGAAAAAATCAAATTCTCAAGTGGTTGGATATTTACCAGAGCCAAACAACCCACTTTTTGCCTATCCTTCAAAATCACGGATACTTTTTGGAACTAACTCTCTCAGCATTTGTGCATTTCCATTTTGGATGATCAAATTTGTTTTCAGATCCAAACTTGAGTTTTCACTCACCCTTTTTGTCTCCTAAACAAAACAGATATATAAGGCCTAAAAAAATAAAAATTTAAGAGTTCATGTATGCAAAAAAAATTTGAAAATTATTTCACTCGCTAAAAATGAACTCCAAGGTTTTGTTATCCATGTTTGGGAAATTCCACTAGTACAACCCCTAATAATACGCTTGGTGGAATTTTATAGGAAAGGGACCTCTAACTGATCCCAACATGCTTTAAGTGTGGTAGATATGCATGCCAGAATCATGTTGAGGATGCAAGTTGACCTAATGATCCAAAAATTTCAAGGAGTAGAAAAAATCAAATTCTCAAGTGGTTGCATATTTACAAGGCCAAACAACTCCCTTTTTGCCTATCCTTAAAAATCACAGATACTTTTCTGAACTACCTCTCTCAGCATTTGTGCATTTCCATTTTGGATGTTCAAATTTGTTTTCAGATCCCAACTTGAGTTTTCTCTCTCCCATTTTTTGGAGTAAACAAAAAAGATATAAGGCATAACAAAATGAAAGTTTTAGAGTTCAAGAATGAAAAAAAAAATTGAAAATTATTTCACATACTAAAAATGGACTCCAAGGTTTTTTTATCCATGCTTGGGAAATTCCTCTAGTACAACCCCTAATAATAAGCCTGTAGAGATTTTATAGGAAAAGGACCTCTAACTGATCCCAACCTGCATTAAGTGTGGTGGATATGCATGCCAGAAACATGTTGAGGATGCAAGTGGACCTAATGATCCAAAATTTTCAAAGAGTAGAAAAAATCAAATTCTCAAGTGGTTGGATATTTACAAGGCCAAACAACCCACTTTTTGCCTATACTTGAAAATCACAGATACTTTTTGGTACTACCTCTCTCAGCGTTTGTGCATTTCCATTTTGGATGTTCAAATTTGTTTTCAGATCCAAACTTGAGTTTTCTCTCTCCCATTTTTTCTCCTAAACAAAAAAAATATAAGGCATAACAAAATGAAAATTTTAGAGTTCATGTATGCAAAAAAAATTTGAAAATTATTTCACACACTAAAAATGGACTCCAAGGTTTTGTTATCCTTGCTTGGGAAATTCCCTTAGTACAACCCCTAATATTAAGCTCGGTGGGATTTTATAGGAAAGGGACCTCTAACTAATCCCAACATGCATTAAGTGTGGTGGATATGCATGCCAGAAACATGTTGAGAATGCAAATGAACCTATCGATCCAAAATTTTCAAGGAGTAGAAAAAATCAAATTCTCAAGTGGTTGGATATTTACCAGGGCCAAACAACCCACTTTTTGCCTATCCTTAAAAATCACAGATACTTTTTGGAACTATCTCTCTCAGCATTTGTGTATTTCCATTTTGGATGTTCAAATTTGTTTTCAGATCCAAACTTGAGTTTTCACTCTCCCTTTTTTTCTCCTAAACAAAAAAGATATAAGGCATAACAAAATGAAAATTTTAGAGTTCATGTATGCAAAAAAAATTTGAAAATTATTTCACGCACTAAAAATGGATTCCATGGTTTTGTTCTCCATGTTTAGGTAATTCCACAAGTACAACCCCTAATAATAAGCTTGGTGGGATTTTATAGGAAAGGGACCTCTAACTAATCCCATCATGCATTAAGTGTGGTGGATATGCATGCCAGAAACATGTTGAGAATGCAAGTGGACCTAATGATCCAAAATTTTCAAGGAGTAGAAAAAATCAAATTCTCAAGTGGTTGGATATTTACCAGAGCCAAACAACCCACTTTTTGCCTATCCTTCAAAATCACGGATACTTTTTGGAACTAACTCTCTCAGCATTTGTGCATTTCCATTTTGGATGATCAAATTTGTTTTCAGATCCAAACTTGAGTTTTCACTCACCCTTTTTGTCTCCTAAACAAAACAGATATATAAGGCCTAAAAAAATAAAAATTTAAGAGTTCATGTATGCAAAAAAAATTTGAAAATTATTTCACTCGCTAAAAATGAACTCCAAGGTTTTGTTATCCATGTTTGGGAAATTCCACTAGTACAACCCCTAATAATACGCTTGGTGGAATTTTATAGGAAAGGGACCTCTAACTGATCCCAACATGCTTTAAGTGTGGTAGATATGCATGCCAGAATCATGTTGAGGATGCAAGTTGACCTAATGATCCAAAAATTTCAAGGAGTAGAAAAAATCAAATTCTCAAGTGGTTGCATATTTACAAGGCCAAACAACTCCCTTTTTGCCTATCCTTAAAAATCACAGATACTTTTCTGAACTACCTCTCTCAGCATTTGTGCATTTCCATTTTGGATGTTCAAATTTGTTTTCAGATCCCAACTTGAGTTTTCTCTCTCCCATTTTTTGGAGTAAACAAAAAAGATATAAGGCATAACAAAATGAAAGTTTTAGAGTTCAAGAATGAAAAAAAAAATTGAAAATTATTTCACATACTAAAAATGGACTCCAAGGTTTTTTTATCCATGCTTGGGAAATTCCTCTAGTACAACCCCTAATAATAAGCCTGTAGAGATTTTATAGGAAAAGGACCTCTAACTGATCCCAACCTGCATTAAGTGTGGTGGATATGCATGCCAGAAACATGTTGAGGATGCAAGTGGACCTAATGATCCAAAATTTTCAAAGAGTAGAAAAAATCAAATTCTCAAGTGGTTGGATATTTACAAGGCCAAACAACCCACTTTTTGCCTATACTTGAAAATCACAGATACTTTTTGGTACTACCTCTCTCAGCGTTTGTGCATTTCCATTTTGGATGTTCAAATTTGTTTTCAGATCCAAACTTGAGTTTTCTCTCTCCCATTTTTTCTCCTAAACAAAAAAAATATAAGGCATAACAAAATGAAAATTTTAGAGTTCATGTATGCAAAAAAAATTTGAAAATTATTTCACACACTAAAAATGGACTCCAAGGTTTTGTTATCCTTGCTTGGGAAATTCCCTTAGTACAACCCCTAATATTAAGCTCGGTGGGATTTTATAGGAAAGGGACCTCTAACTAATCCCAACATGCATTAAGTGTGGTGGATATGCATGCCAGAAACATGTTGAGAATGCAAATGAACCTATCGATCCAAAATTTTCAAGGAGTAGAAAAAATCAAATTCTCAAGTGGTTGGATATTTACCAGGGCCAAACAACCCACTTTTTGCCTATCCTTAAAAATCACAGATACTTTTTGGAACTATCTCTCTCAGCATTTGTGTATTTCCATTTTGGATGTTCAAATTTGTTTTCAGATCCAAACTTGAGTTTTCACTCTCCCTTTTTTTCTCCTAAACAAAAAAGATATAAGGCATAACAAAATGAAAATTTTAGAGTTCATGTATGCAAAAAAAATTTGAAAATTATTTCACGCACTAAAAATGGATTCCATGGTTTTGTTCTCCATGTTTAGGTAATTCCACAAGTACAACCCCTAATAATAAGCTTGGTGGGATTTTATAGGAAAGGGACCTCTAACTAATCCCATCATGCATTAAGTGTGGTGGATATGCATGCCAGAAACATGTTGAGAATGCAAGTGGACCTAATGATCCAAAATTTTCAAGGAGTAGAAAAAATCAAATTCTCAAGTGGTTGGATATTTACCAGAGCCAAACAACCCACTTTTTGCCTATCCTTCAAAATCACGGATACTTTTTGGAACTAACTCTCTCAGCATTTGTGCATTTCCATTTTGGATGATCAAATTTGTTTTCAGATCCAAACTTGAGTTTTCACTCACCCTTTTTGTCTCCTAAACAAAACAGATATATAAGGCCTAAAAAAATAAAAATTTAAGAGTTCATGTATGCAAAAAAAATTTGAAAATTATTTCACTCGCTAAAAATGAACTCCAAGGTTTTGTTATCCATGTTTGGGAAATTCCACTAGTACAACCCCTAATAATACGCTTGGTGGAATTTTATAGGAAAGGGACCTCTAACTGATCCCAACATGCTTTAAGTGTGGTAGATATGCATGCCAGAATCATGTTGAGGATGCAAGTTGACCTAATGATCCAAAAATTTCAAGGAGTAGAAAAAATCAAATTCTCAAGTGGTTGCATATTTACAAGGCCAAACAACTCCCTTTTTGCCTATCCTTAAAAATCACAGATACTTTTCTGAACTACCTCTCTCAGCATTTGTGCATTTCCATTTTGGATGTTCAAATTTGTTTTCAGATCCCAACTTGAGTTTTCTCTCTCCCATTTTTTGGAGTAAACAAAAAAGATATAAGGCATAACAAAATGAAAGTTTTAGAGTTCAAGAATGAAAAAAAAAATTGAAAATTATTTCACATACTAAAAATGGACTCCAAGGTTTTTTTATCCATGCTTGGGAAATTCCTCTAGTACAACCCCTAATAATAAGCCTGTAGAGATTTTATAGGAAAAGGACCTCTAACTGATCCCAACCTGCATTAAGTGTGGTGGATATGCATGCCAGAAACATGTTGAGGATGCAAGTGGACCTAATGATCCAAAATTTTCAAAGAGTAGAAAAAATCAAATTCTCAAGTGGTTGGATATTTACAAGGCCAAACAACCCACTTTTTGCCTATACTTGAAAATCACAGATACTTTTTGGTACTACCTCTCTCAGCGTTTGTGCATTTCCATTTTGGATGTTCAAATTTGTTTTCAGATCCAAACTTGAGTTTTCTCTCTCCCATTTTTTCTCCTAAACAAAAAAAATATAAGGCATAACAAAATGAAAATTTTAGAGTTCATGTATGCAAAAAAAATTTGAAAATTATTTCACACACTAAAAATGGACTCCAAGGTTTTGTTATCCTTGCTTGGGAAATTCCCTTAGTACAACCCCTAATATTAAGCTCGGTGGGATTTTATAGGAAAGGGACCTCTAACTAATCCCAACATGCATTAAGTGTGGTGGATATGCATGCCAGAAACATGTTGAGAATGCAAATGAACCTATCGATCCAAAATTTTCAAGGAGTAGAAAAAATCAAATTCTCAAGTGGTTGGATATTTACCAGGGCCAAACAACCCACTTTTTGCCTATCCTTAAAAATCACAGATACTTTTTGGAACTATCTCTCTCAGCATTTGTGTATTTCCATTTTGGATGTTCAAATTTGTTTTCAGATCCAAACTTGAGTTTTCACTCTCCCTTTTTTTCTCCTAAACAAAAAAGATATAAGGCATAACAAAATGAAAATTTTAGAGTTCATGTATGCAAAAAAAATTTGAAAATTATTTCACGCACTAAAAATGGATTCCATGGTTTTGTTCTCCATGTTTAGGTAATTCCACAAGTACAACCCCTAATAATAAGCTTGGTGGGATTTTATAGGAAAGGGACCTCTAACTAATCCCATCATGCATTAAGTGTGGTGGATATGCATGCCAGAAACATGTTGAGAATGCAAGTGGACCTAATGATCCAAAATTTTCAAGGAGTAGAAAAAATCAAATTCTCAAGTGGTTGGATATTTACCAGAGCCAAACAACCCACTTTTTGCCTATCCTTCAAAATCACGGATACTTTTTGGAACTAACTCTCTCAGCATTTGTGCATTTCCATTTTGGATGATCAAATTTGTTTTCAGATCCAAACTTGAGTTTTCACTCACCCTTTTTGTCTCCTAAACAAAACAGATATATAAGGCCTAAAAAAATAAAAATTTAAGAGTTCATGTATGCAAAAAAAATTTGAAAATTATTTCACTCGCTAAAAATGAACTCCAAGGTTTTGTTATCCATGTTTGGGAAATTCCACTAGTACAACCCCTAATAATACGCTTGGTGGAATTTTATAGGAAAGGGACCTCTAACTGATCCCAACATGCTTTAAGTGTGGTAGATATGCATGCCAGAATCATGTTGAGGATGCAAGTTGACCTAATGATCCAAAAATTTCAAGGAGTAGAAAAAATCAAATTCTCAAGTGGTTGCATATTTACAAGGCCAAACAACTCCCTTTTTGCCTATCCTTAAAAATCACAGATACTTTTCTGAACTACCTCTCTCAGCATTTGTGCATTTCCATTTTGGATGTTCAAATTTGTTTTCAGATCCCAACTTGAGTTTTCTCTCTCCCATTTTTTGGAGTAAACAAAAAAGATATAAGGCATAACAAAATGAAAGTTTTAGAGTTCAAGAATGAAAAAAAAAATTGAAAATTATTTCACATACTAAAAATGGACTCCAAGGTTTTTTTATCCATGCTTGGGAAATTCCTCTAGTACAACCCCTAATAATAAGCCTGTAGAGATTTTATAGGAAAAGGACCTCTAACTGATCCCAACCTGCATTAAGTGTGGTGGATATGCATGCCAGAAACATGTTGAGGATGCAAGTGGACCTAATGATCCAAAATTTTCAAAGAGTAGAAAAAATCAAATTCTCAAGTGGTTGGATATTTACAAGGCCAAACAACCCACTTTTTGCCTATACTTGAAAATCACAGATACTTTTTGGTACTACCTCTCTCAGCGTTTGTGCATTTCCATTTTGGATGTTCAAATTTGTTTTCAGATCCAAACTTGAGTTTTCTCTCTCCCATTTTTTCTCCTAAACAAAAAAAATATAAGGCATAACAAAATGAAAATTTTAGAGTTCATGTATGCAAAAAAAATTTGAAAATTATTTCACACACTAAAAATGGACTCCAAGGTTTTGTTATCCTTGCTTGGGAAATTCCCTTAGTACAACCCCTAATATTAAGCTCGGTGGGATTTTATAGGAAAGGGACCTCTAACTAATCCCAACATGCATTAAGTGTGGTGGATATGCATGCCAGAAACATGTTGAGAATGCAAATGAACCTATCGATCCAAAATTTTCAAGGAGTAGAAAAAATCAAATTCTCAAGTGGTTGGATATTTACCAGGGCCAAACAACCCACTTTTTGCCTATCCTTAAAAATCACAGATACTTTTTGGAACTATCTCTCTCAGCATTTGTGTATTTCCATTTTGGATGTTCAAATTTGTTTTCAGATCCAAACTTGAGTTTTCACTCTCCCTTTTTTTCTCCTAAACAAAAAAGATATAAGGCATAACAAAATGAAAATTTTAGAGTTCATGTATGCAAAAAAAATTTGAAAATTATTTCACGCACTAAAAATGGATTCCATGGTTTTGTTCTCCATGTTTAGGTAATTCCACAAGTACAACCCCTAATAATAAGCTTGGTGGGATTTTATAGGAAAGGGACCTCTAACTAATCCCATCATGCATTAAGTGTGGTGGATATGCATGCCAGAAACATGTTGAGAATGCAAGTGGACCTAATGATCCAAAATTTTCAAGGAGTAGAAAAAATCAAATTCTCAAGTGGTTGGATATTTACCAGAGCCAAACAACCCACTTTTTGCCTATCCTTCAAAATCACGGATACTTTTTGGAACTAACTCTCTCAGCATTTGTGCATTTCCATTTTGGATGATCAAATTTGTTTTCAGATCCAAACTTGAGTTTTCACTCACCCTTTTTGTCTCCTAAACAAAACAGATATATAAGGCCTAAAAAAATAAAAATTTAAGAGTTCATGTATGCAAAAAAAATTTGAAAATTATTTCACTCGCTAAAAATGAACTCCAAGGTTTTGTTATCCATGTTTGGGAAATTCCACTAGTACAACCCCTAATAATACGCTTGGTGGAATTTTATAGGAAAGGGACCTCTAACTGATCCCAACATGCTTTAAGTGTGGTAGATATGCATGCCAGAATCATGTTGAGGATGCAAGTTGACCTAATGATCCAAAAATTTCAAGGAGTAGAAAAAATCAAATTCTCAAGTGGTTGCATATTTACAAGGCCAAACAACTCCCTTTTTGCCTATCCTTAAAAATCACAGATACTTTTCTGAACTACCTCTCTCAGCATTTGTGCATTTCCATTTTGGATGTTCAAATTTGTTTTCAGATCCCAACTTGAGTTTTCTCTCTCCCATTTTTTGGAGTAAACAAAAAAGATATAAGGCATAACAAAATGAAAGTTTTAGAGTTCAAGAATGAAAAAAAAAATTGAAAATTATTTCACATACTAAAAATGGACTCCAAGGTTTTTTTATCCATGCTTGGGAAATTCCTCTAGTACAACCCCTAATAATAAGCCTGTAGAGATTTTATAGGAAAAGGACCTCTAACTGATCCCAACCTGCATTAAGTGTGGTGGATATGCATGCCAGAAACATGTTGAGGATGCAAGTGGACCTAATGATCCAAAATTTTCAAAGAGTAGAAAAAATCAAATTCTCAAGTGGTTGGATATTTACAAGGCCAAACAACCCACTTTTTGCCTATACTTGAAAATCACAGATACTTTTTGGTACTACCTCTCTCAGCGTTTGTGCATTTCCATTTTGGATGTTCAAATTTGTTTTCAGATCCAAACTTGAGTTTTCTCTCTCCCATTTTTTCTCCTAAACAAAAAAAATATAAGGCATAACAAAATGAAAATTTTAGAGTTCATGTATGCAAAAAAAATTTGAAAATTATTTCACACACTAAAAATGGACTCCAAGGTTTTGTTATCCTTGCTTGGGAAATTCCCTTAGTACAACCCCTAATATTAAGCTCGGTGGGATTTTATAGGAAAGGGACCTCTAACTAATCCCAACATGCATTAAGTGTGGTGGATATGCATGCCAGAAACATGTTGAGAATGCAAATGAACCTATCGATCCAAAATTTTCAAGGAGTAGAAAAAATCAAATTCTCAAGTGGTTGGATATTTACCAGGGCCAAACAACCCACTTTTTGCCTATCCTTAAAAATCACAGATACTTTTTGGAACTATCTCTCTCAGCATTTGTGTATTTCCATTTTGGATGTTCAAATTTGTTTTCAGATCCAAACTTGAGTTTTCACTCTCCCTTTTTTTCTCCTAAACAAAAAAGATATAAGGCATAACAAAATGAAAATTTTAGAGTTCATGTATGCAAAAAAAATTTGAAAATTATTTCACGCACTAAAAATGGATTCCATGGTTTTGTTCTCCATGTTTAGGTAATTCCACAAGTACAACCCCTAATAATAAGCTTGGTGGGATTTTATAGGAAAGGGACCTCTAACTAATCCCATCATGCATTAAGTGTGGTGGATATGCATGCCAGAAACATGTTGAGAATGCAAGTGGACCTAATGATCCAAAATTTTCAAGGAGTAGAAAAAATCAAATTCTCAAGTGGTTGGATATTTACCAGAGCCAAACAACCCACTTTTTGCCTATCCTTCAAAATCACGGATACTTTTTGGAACTAACTCTCTCAGCATTTGTGCATTTCCATTTTGGATGATCAAATTTGTTTTCAGATCCAAACTTGAGTTTTCACTCACCCTTTTTGTCTCCTAAACAAAACAGATATATAAGGCCTAAAAAAATAAAAATTTAAGAGTTCATGTATGCAAAAAAAATTTGAAAATTATTTCACTCGCTAAAAATGAACTCCAAGGTTTTGTTATCCATGTTTGGGAAATTCCACTAGTACAACCCCTAATAATACGCTTGGTGGAATTTTATAGGAAAGGGACCTCTAACTGATCCCAACATGCTTTAAGTGTGGTAGATATGCATGCCAGAATCATGTTGAGGATGCAAGTTGACCTAATGATCCAAAAATTTCAAGGAGTAGAAAAAATCAAATTCTCAAGTGGTTGCATATTTACAAGGCCAAACAACTCCCTTTTTGCCTATCCTTAAAAATCACAGATACTTTTCTGAACTACCTCTCTCAGCATTTGTGCATTTCCATTTTGGATGTTCAAATTTGTTTTCAGATCCCAACTTGAGTTTTCTCTCTCCCATTTTTTGGAGTAAACAAAAAAGATATAAGGCATAACAAAATGAAAGTTTTAGAGTTCAAGAATGAAAAAAAAAATTGAAAATTATTTCACATACTAAAAATGGACTCCAAGGTTTTTTTATCCATGCTTGGGAAATTCCTCTAGTACAACCCCTAATAATAAGCCTGTAGAGATTTTATAGGAAAAGGACCTCTAACTGATCCCAACCTGCATTAAGTGTGGTGGATATGCATGCCAGAAACATGTTGAGGATGCAAGTGGACCTAATGATCCAAAATTTTCAAAGAGTAGAAAAAATCAAATTCTCAAGTGGTTGGATATTTACAAGGCCAAACAACCCACTTTTTGCCTATACTTGAAAATCACAGATACTTTTTGGTACTACCTCTCTCAGCGTTTGTGCATTTCCATTTTGGATGTTCAAATTTGTTTTCAGATCCAAACTTGAGTTTTCTCTCTCCCATTTTTTCTCCTAAACAAAAAAAATATAAGGCATAACAAAATGAAAATTTTAGAGTTCATGTATGCAAAAAAAATTTGAAAATTATTTCACACACTAAAAATGGACTCCAAGGTTTTGTTATCCTTGCTTGGGAAATTCCCTTAGTACAACCCCTAATATTAAGCTCGGTGGGATTTTATAGGAAAGGGACCTCTAACTAATCCCAACATGCATTAAGTGTGGTGGATATGCATGCCAGAAACATGTTGAGAATGCAAATGAACCTATCGATCCAAAATTTTCAAGGAGTAGAAAAAATCAAATTCTCAAGTGGTTGGATATTTACCAGGGCCAAACAACCCACTTTTTGCCTATCCTTAAAAATCACAGATACTTTTTGGAACTATCTCTCTCAGCATTTGTGTATTTCCATTTTGGATGTTCAAATTTGTTTTCAGATCCAAACTTGAGTTTTCACTCTCCCTTTTTTTCTCCTAAACAAAAAAGATATAAGGCATAACAAAATGAAAATTTTAGAGTTCATGTATGCAAAAAAAATTTGAAAATTATTTCACGCACTAAAAATGGATTCCATGGTTTTGTTCTCCATGTTTAGGTAATTCCACAAGTACAACCCCTAATAATAAGCTTGGTGGGATTTTATAGGAAAGGGACCTCTAACTAATCCCATCATGCATTAAGTGTGGTGGATATGCATGCCAGAAACATGTTGAGAATGCAAGTGGACCTAATGATCCAAAATTTTCAAGGAGTAGAAAAAATCAAATTCTCAAGTGGTTGGATATTTACCAGAGCCAAACAACCCACTTTTTGCCTATCCTTCAAAATCACGGATACTTTTTGGAACTAACTCTCTCAGCATTTGTGCATTTCCATTTTGGATGATCAAATTTGTTTTCAGATCCAAACTTGAGTTTTCACTCACCCTTTTTGTCTCCTAAACAAAACAGATATATAAGGCCTAAAAAAATAAAAATTTAAGAGTTCATGTATGCAAAAAAAATTTGAAAATTATTTCACTCGCTAAAAATGAACTCCAAGGTTTTGTTATCCATGTTTGGGAAATTCCACTAGTACAACCCCTAATAATACGCTTGGTGGAATTTTATAGGAAAGGGACCTCTAACTGATCCCAACATGCTTTAAGTGTGGTAGATATGCATGCCAGAATCATGTTGAGGATGCAAGTTGACCTAATGATCCAAAAATTTCAAGGAGTAGAAAAAATCAAATTCTCAAGTGGTTGCATATTTACAAGGCCAAACAACTCCCTTTTTGCCTATCCTTAAAAATCACAGATACTTTTCTGAACTACCTCTCTCAGCATTTGTGCATTTCCATTTTGGATGTTCAAATTTGTTTTCAGATCCCAACTTGAGTTTTCTCTCTCCCATTTTTTGGAGTAAACAAAAAAGATATAAGGCATAACAAAATGAAAGTTTTAGAGTTCAAGAATGAAAAAAAAAATTGAAAATTATTTCACATACTAAAAATGGACTCCAAGGTTTTTTTATCCATGCTTGGGAAATTCCTCTAGTACAACCCCTAATAATAAGCCTGTAGAGATTTTATAGGAAAAGGACCTCTAACTGATCCCAACCTGCATTAAGTGTGGTGGATATGCATGCCAGAAACATGTTGAGGATGCAAGTGGACCTAATGATCCAAAATTTTCAAAGAGTAGAAAAAATCAAATTCTCAAGTGGTTGGATATTTACAAGGCCAAACAACCCACTTTTTGCCTATACTTGAAAATCACAGATACTTTTTGGTACTACCTCTCTCAGCGTTTGTGCATTTCCATTTTGGATGTTCAAATTTGTTTTCAGATCCAAACTTGAGTTTTCTCTCTCCCATTTTTTCTCCTAAACAAAAAAAATATAAGGCATAACAAAATGAAAATTTTAGAGTTCATGTATGCAAAAAAAATTTGAAAATTATTTCACACACTAAAAATGGACTCCAAGGTTTTGTTATCCTTGCTTGGGAAATTCCCTTAGTACAACCCCTAATATTAAGCTCGGTGGGATTTTATAGGAAAGGGACCTCTAACTAATCCCAACATGCATTAAGTGTGGTGGATATGCATGCCAGAAACATGTTGAGAATGCAAATGAACCTATCGATCCAAAATTTTCAAGGAGTAGAAAAAATCAAATTCTCAAGTGGTTGGATATTTACCAGGGCCAAACAACCCACTTTTTGCCTATCCTTAAAAATCACAGATACTTTTTGGAACTATCTCTCTCAGCATTTGTGTATTTCCATTTTGGATGTTCAAATTTGTTTTCAGATCCAAACTTGAGTTTTCACTCTCCCTTTTTTTCTCCTAAACAAAAAAGATATAAGGCATAACAAAATGAAAATTTTAGAGTTCATGTATGCAAAAAAAATTTGAAAATTATTTCACGCACTAAAAATGGATTCCATGGTTTTGTTCTCCATGTTTAGGTAATTCCACAAGTACAACCCCTAATAATAAGCTTGGTGGGATTTTATAGGAAAGGGACCTCTAACTAATCCCATCATGCATTAAGTGTGGTGGATATGCATGCCAGAAACATGTTGAGAATGCAAGTGGACCTAATGATCCAAAATTTTCAAGGAGTAGAAAAAATCAAATTCTCAAGTGGTTGGATATTTACCAGAGCCAAACAACCCACTTTTTGCCTATCCTTCAAAATCACGGATACTTTTTGGAACTAACTCTCTCAGCATTTGTGCATTTCCATTTTGGATGATCAAATTTGTTTTCAGATCCAAACTTGAGTTTTCACTCACCCTTTTTGTCTCCTAAACAAAACAGATATATAAGGCCTAAAAAAATAAAAATTTAAGAGTTCATGTATGCAAAAAAAATTTGAAAATTATTTCACTCGCTAAAAATGAACTCCAAGGTTTTGTTATCCATGTTTGGGAAATTCCACTAGTACAACCCCTAATAATACGCTTGGTGGAATTTTATAGGAAAGGGACCTCTAACTGATCCCAACATGCTTTAAGTGTGGTAGATATGCATGCCAGAATCATGTTGAGGATGCAAGTTGACCTAATGATCCAAAAATTTCAAGGAGTAGAAAAAATCAAATTCTCAAGTGGTTGCATATTTACAAGGCCAAACAACTCCCTTTTTGCCTATCCTTAAAAATCACAGATACTTTTCTGAACTACCTCTCTCAGCATTTGTGCATTTCCATTTTGGATGTTCAAATTTGTTTTCAGATCCCAACTTGAGTTTTCTCTCTCCCATTTTTTGGAGTAAACAAAAAAGATATAAGGCATAACAAAATGAAAGTTTTAGAGTTCAAGAATGAAAAAAAAAATTGAAAATTATTTCACATACTAAAAATGGACTCCAAGGTTTTTTTATCCATGCTTGGGAAATTCCTCTAGTACAACCCCTAATAATAAGCCTGTAGAGATTTTATAGGAAAAGGACCTCTAACTGATCCCAACCTGCATTAAGTGTGGTGGATATGCATGCCAGAAACATGTTGAGGATGCAAGTGGACCTAATGATCCAAAATTTTCAAAGAGTAGAAAAAATCAAATTCTCAAGTGGTTGGATATTTACAAGGCCAAACAACCCACTTTTTGCCTATACTTGAAAATCACAGATACTTTTTGGTACTACCTCTCTCAGCGTTTGTGCATTTCCATTTTGGATGTTCAAATTTGTTTTCAGATCCAAACTTGAGTTTTCTCTCTCTCCATTTTTTCTCCTAAACAAAAAAAATATAAGGCATAACAAAATGAAAATTTTAGAGTTCATGTATGCAAAAAAAATTTGAAAATTATTTCACACACTAAAAATGGACTCCAAGGTTTTGTTATCCTTGCTTGGGAAATTCCCTTAGTACAACCCCTAATATTAAGCTCGGTGGGATTTTATAGGAAAGGGACCTCTAACTAATCCCAACATGCATTAAGTGTGGTGGATATGCATGCCAGAAACATGTTGAGAATGCAAATGAACCTATCGATCCAAAATTTTCAAGGAGTAGAAAAAATCAAATTCTCAAGTGGTTGGATATTTACCAGGGCCAAACAACCCACTTTTTGCCTATCCTTAAAAATCACAGATACTTTTTGGAACTATCTCTCTCAGCATTTGTGTATTTCCATTTTGGATGTTCAAATTTGTTTTCAGATCCAAACTTGAGTTTTCACTCTCCCTTTTTTTCTCCTAAACAAAAAAGATATAAGGCATAACAAAATGAAAATTTTAGAGTTCATGTATGCAAAAAAAATTTGAAAATTATTTCACGCACTAAAAATGGATTCCATGGTTTTGTTCTCCATGTTTAGGTAATTCCACAAGTACAACCCCTAATAATAAGCTTGGTGGGATTTTATAGGAAAGGGACCTCTAACTAATCCCATCATGCATTAAGTGTGGTGGATATGCATGCCAGAAACATGTTGAGAATGCAAGTGGACCTAATGATCCAAAATTTTCAAGGAGTAGAAAAAATCAAATTCTCAAGTGGTTGGATATTTACCAGAGCCAAACAACCCACTTTTTGCCTATCCTTCAAAATCACGGATACTTTTTGGAACTAACTCTCTCAGCATTTGTGCATTTCCATTTTGGATGATCAAATTTGTTTTCAGATCCAAACTTGAGTTTTCACTCACCCTTTTTGTCTCCTAAACAAAACAGATATATAAGGCCTAAAAAAATAAAAATTTAAGAGTTCATGTATGCAAAAAAAATTTGAAAATTATTTCACTCGCTAAAAATGAACTCCAAGGTTTTGTTATCCATGTTTGGGAAATTCCACTAGTACAACCCCTAATAATACGCTTGGTGGAATTTTATAGGAAAGGGACCTCTAACTGATCCCAACATGCTTTAAGTGTGGTAGATATGCATGCCAGAATCATGTTGAGGATGCAAGTTGACCTAATGATCCAAAAATTTCAAGGAGTAGAAAAAATCAAATTCTCAAGTGGTTGCATATTTACAAGGCCAAACAACTCCCTTTTTGCCTATCCTTAAAAATCACAGATACTTTTCTGAACTACCTCTCTCAGCATTTGTGCATTTCCATTTTGGATGTTCAAATTTGTTTTCAGATCCCAACTTGAGTTTTCTCTCTCCCATTTTTTGGAGTAAACAAAAAAGATATAAGGCATAACAAAATGAAAGTTTTAGAGTTCAAGAATGAAAAAAAAAATTGAAAATTATTTCACATACTAAAAATGGACTCCAAGGTTTTTTTATCCATGCTTGGGAAATTCCTCTAGTACAACCCCTAATAATAAGCCTGTAGAGATTTTATAGGAAAAGGACCTCTAACTGATCCCAACCTGCATTAAGTGTGGTGGATATGCATGCCAGAAACATGTTGAGGATGCAAGTGGACCTAATGATCCAAAATTTTCAAAGAGTAGAAAAAATCAAATTCTCAAGTGGTTGGATATTTACAAGGCCAAACAACCCACTTTTTGCCTATACTTGAAAATCACAGATACTTTTTGGTACTACCTCTCTCAGCGTTTGTGCATTTCCATTTTGGATGTTCAAATTTGTTTTCAGATCCAAACTTGAGTTTTCTCTCTCCCATTTTTTCTCCTAAACAAAAAAAATATAAGGCATAACAAAATGAAAATTTTAGAGTTCATGTATGCAAAAAAAATTTGAAAATTATTTCACACACTAAAAATGGACTCCAAGGTTTTGTTATCCTTGCTTGGGAAATTCCCTTAGTACAACCCCTAATATTAAGCTCGGTGGGATTTTATAGGAAAGGGACCTCTAACTAATCCCAACATGCATTAAGTGTGGTGGATATGCATGCCAGAAACATGTTGAGAATGCAAATGAACCTATCGATCCAAAATTTTCAAGGAGTAGAAAAAATCAAATTCTCAAGTGGTTGGATATTTACCAGGGCCAAACAACCCACTTTTTGCCTATCCTTAAAAATCACAGATACTTTTTGGAACTATCTCTCTCAGCATTTGTGTATTTCCATTTTGGATGTTCAAATTTGTTTTCAGATCCAAACTTGAGTTTTCACTCTCCCTTTTTTTCTCCTAAACAAAAAAGATATAAGGCATAACAAAATGAAAATTTTAGAGTTCATGTATGCAAAAAAAATTTGAAAATTATTTCACGCACTAAAAATGGATTCCATGGTTTTGTTCTCCATGTTTAGGTAATTCCACAAGTACAACCCCTAATAATAAGCTTGGTGGGATTTTATAGGAAAGGGACCTCTAACTAATCCCATCATGCATTAAGTGTGGTGGATATGCATGCCAGAAACATGTTGAGAATGCAAGTGGACCTAATGATCCAAAATTTTCAAGGAGTAGAAAAAATCAAATTCTCAAGTGGTTGGATATTTACCAGAGCCAAACAACCCACTTTTTGCCTATCCTTCAAAATCACGGATACTTTTTGGAACTAACTCTCTCAGCATTTGTGCATTTCCATTTTGGATGATCAAATTTGTTTTCAGATCCAAACTTGAGTTTTCACTCACCCTTTTTGTCTCCTAAACAAAACAGATATATAAGGCCTAAAAAAATAAAAATTTAAGAGTTCATGTATGCAAAAAAAATTTGAAAATTATTTCACTCGCTAAAAATGAACTCCAAGGTTTTGTTATCCATGTTTGGGAAATTCCACTAGTACAACCCCTAATAATACGCTTGGTGGAATTTTATAGGAAAGGGACCTCTAACTGATCCCAACATGCTTTAAGTGTGGTAGATATGCATGCCAGAATCATGTTGAGGATGCAAGTTGACCTAATGATCCAAAAATTTCAAGGAGTAGAAAAAATCAAATTCTCAAGTGGTTGCATATTTACAAGGCCAAACAACTCCCTTTTTGCCTATCCTTAAAAATCACAGATACTTTTCTGAACTACCTCTCTCAGCATTTGTGCATTTCCATTTTGGATGTTCAAATTTGTTTTCAGATCCCAACTTGAGTTTTCTCTCTCCCATTTTTTGGAGTAAACAAAAAAGATATAAGGCATAACAAAATGAAAGTTTTAGAGTTCAAGAATGAAAAAAAAAATTGAAAATTATTTCACATACTAAAAATGGACTCCAAGGTTTTTTTATCCATGCTTGGGAAATTCCTCTAGTACAACCCCTAATAATAAGCCTGTAGAGATTTTATAGGAAAAGGACCTCTAACTGATCCCAACCTGCATTAAGTGTGGTGGATATGCATGCCAGAAACATGTTGAGGATGCAAGTGGACCTAATGATCCAAAATTTTCAAAGAGTAGAAAAAATCAAATTCTCAAGTGGTTGGATATTTACAAGGCCAAACAACCCACTTTTTGCCTATACTTGAAAATCACAGATACTTTTTGGTACTACCTCTCTCAGCGTTTGTGCATTTCCATTTTGGATGTTCAAATTTGTTTTCAGATCCAAACTTGAGTTTTCTCTCTCCCATTTTTTCTCCTAAACAAAAAAAATATAAGGCATAACAAAATGAAAATTTTAGAGTTCATGTATGCAAAAAAAATTTGAAAATTATTTCACACACTAAAAATGGACTCCAAGGTTTTGTTATCCTTGCTTGGGAAATTCCCTTAGTACAACCCCTAATATTAAGCTCGGTGGGATTTTATAGGAAAGGGACCTCTAACTAATCCCAACATGCATTAAGTGTGGTGGATATGCATGCCAGAAACATGTTGAGAATGCAAATGAACCTATCGATCCAAAATTTTCAAGGAGTAGAAAAAATCAAATTCTCAAGTGGTTGGATATTTACCAGGGCCAAACAACCCACTTTTTGCCTATCCTTAAAAATCACAGATACTTTTTGGAACTATCTCTCTCAGCATTTGTGTATTTCCATTTTGGATGTTCAAATTTGTTTTCAGATCCAAACTTGAGTTTTCACTCTCCCTTTTTTTCTCCTAAACAAAAAAGATATAAGGCATAACAAAATGAAAATTTTAGAGTTCATGTATGCAAAAAAAATTTGAAAATTATTTCACGCACTAAAAATGGATTCCATGGTTTTGTTCTCCATGTTTAGGTAATTCCACAAGTACAACCCCTAATAATAAGCTTGGTGGGATTTTATAGGAAAGGGACCTCTAACTAATCCCATCATGCATTAAGTGTGGTGGATATGCATGCCAGAAACATGTTGAGAATGCAAGTGGACCTAATGATCCAAAATTTTCAAGGAGTAGAAAAAATCAAATTCTCAAGTGGTTGGATATTTACCAGAGCCAAACAACCCACTTTTTGCCTATCCTTCAAAATCACGGATACTTTTTGGAACTAACTCTCTCAGCATTTGTGCATTTCCATTTTGGATGATCAAATTTGTTTTCAGATCCAAACTTGAGTTTTCACTCACCCTTTTTGTCTCCTAAACAAAACAGATATATAAGGCCTAAAAAAATAAAAATTTAAGAGTTCATGTATGCAAAAAAAATTTGAAAATTATTTCACTCGCTAAAAATGAACTCCAAGGTTTTGTTATCCATGTTTGGGAAATTCCACTAGTACAACCCCTAATAATACGCTTGGTGGAATTTTATAGGAAAGGGACCTCTAACTGATCCCAACATGCTTTAAGTGTGGTAGATATGCATGCCAGAATCATGTTGAGGATGCAAGTTGACCTAATGATCCAAAAATTTCAAGGAGTAGAAAAAATCAAATTCTCAAGTGGTTGCATATTTACAAGGCCAAACAACTCCCTTTTTGCCTATCCTTAAAAATCACAGATACTTTTCTGAACTACCTCTCTCAGCATTTGTGCATTTCCATTTTGGATGTTCAAATTTGTTTTCAGATCCCAACTTGAGTTTTCTCTCTCCCATTTTTTGGAGTAAACAAAAAAGATATAAGGCATAACAAAATGAAAGTTTTAGAGTTCAAGAATGAAAAAAAAAATTGAAAATTATTTCACATACTAAAAATGGACTCCAAGGTTTTTTTATCCATGCTTGGGAAATTCCTCTAGTACAACCCCTAATAATAAGCCTGTAGAGATTTTATAGGAAAAGGACCTCTAACTGATCCCAACCTGCATTAAGTGTGGTGGATATGCATGCCAGAAACATGTTGAGGATGCAAGTGGACCTAATGATCCAAAATTTTCAAAGAGTAGAAAAAATCAAATTCTCAAGTGGTTGGATATTTACAAGGCCAAACAACCCACTTTTTGCCTATACTTGAAAATCACAGATACTTTTTGGTACTACCTCTCTCAGCGTTTGTGCATTTCCATTTTGGATGTTCAAATTTGTTTTCAGATCCAAACTTGAGTTTTCTCTCTCCCATTTTTTCTCCTAAACAAAAAAAATATAAGGCATAACAAAATGAAAATTTTAGAGTTCATGTATGCAAAAAAAATTTGAAAATTATTTCACACACTAAAAATGGACTCCAAGGTTTTGTTATCCTTGCTTGGGAAATTCCCTTAGTACAACCCCTAATATTAAGCTCGGTGGGATTTTATAGGAAAGGGACCTCTAACTAATCCCAACATGCATTAAGTGTGGTGGATATGCATGCCAGAAACATGTTGAGAATGCAAATGAACCTATCGATCCAAAATTTTCAAGGAGTAGAAAAAATCAAATTCTCAAGTGGTTGGATATTTACCAGGGCCAAACAACCCACTTTTTGCCTATCCTTAAAAATCACAGATACTTTTTGGAACTATCTCTCTCAGCATTTGTGTATTTCCATTTTGGATGTTCAAATTTGTTTTCAGATCCAAACTTGAGTTTTCACTCTCCCTTTTTTTCTCCTAAACAAAAAAGATATAAGGCATAACAAAATGAAAATTTTAGAGTTCATGTATGCAAAAAAAATTTGAAAATTATTTCACGCACTAAAAATGGATTCCATGGTTTTGTTCTCCATGTTTAGGTAATTCCACAAGTACAACCCCTAATAATAAGCTTGGTGGGATTTTATAGGAAAGGGACCTCTAACTAATCCCATCATGCATTAAGTGTGGTGGATATGCATGCCAGAAACATGTTGAGAATGCAAGTGGACCTAATGATCCAAAATTTTCAAGGAGTAGAAAAAATCAAATTCTCAAGTGGTTGGATATTTACCAGAGCCAAACAACCCACTTTTTGCCTATCCTTCAAAATCACGGATACTTTTTGGAACTAACTCTCTCAGCATTTGTGCATTTCCATTTTGGATGATCAAATTTGTTTTCAGATCCAAACTTGAGTTTTCACTCACCCTTTTTGTCTCCTAAACAAAACAGATATATAAGGCCTAAAAAAATAAAAATTTAAGAGTTCATGTATGCAAAAAAAATTTGAAAATTATTTCACTCGCTAAAAATGAACTCCAAGGTTTTGTTATCCATGTTTGGGAAATTCCACTAGTACAACCCCTAATAATACGCTTGGTGGAATTTTATAGGAAAGGGACCTCTAACTGATCCCAACATGCTTTAAGTGTGGTAGATATGCATGCCAGAATCATGTTGAGGATGCAAGTTGACCTAATGATCCAAAAATTTCAAGGAGTAGAAAAAATCAAATTCTCAAGTGGTTGCATATTTACAAGGCCAAACAACTCCCTTTTTGCCTATCCTTAAAAATCACAGATACTTTTCTGAACTACCTCTCTCAGCATTTGTGCATTTCCATTTTGGATGTTCAAATTTGTTTTCAGATCCCAACTTGAGTTTTCTCTCTCCCATTTTTTGGAGTAAACAAAAAAGATATAAGGCATAACAAAATGAAAGTTTTAGAGTTCAAGAATGAAAAAAAAAATTGAAAATTATTTCACATACTAAAAATGGACTCCAAGGTTTTTTTATCCATGCTTGGGAAATTCCTCTAGTACAACCCCTAATAATAAGCCTGTAGAGATTTTATAGGAAAAGGACCTCTAACTGATCCCAACCTGCATTAAGTGTGGTGGATATGCATGCCAGAAACATGTTGAGGATGCAAGTGGACCTAATGATCCAAAATTTTCAAAGAGTAGAAAAAATCAAATTCTCAAGTGGTTGGATATTTACAAGGCCAAACAACCCACTTTTTGCCTATACTTGAAAATCACAGATACTTTTTGGTACTACCTCTCTCAGCGTTTGTGCATTTCCATTTTGGATGTTCAAATTTGTTTTCAGATCCAAACTTGAGTTTTCTCTCTCCCATTTTTTCTCCTAAACAAAAAAAATATAAGGCATAACAAAATGAAAATTTTAGAGTTCATGTATGCAAAAAAAATTTGAAAATTATTTCACACACTAAAAATGGACTCCAAGGTTTTGTTATCCTTGCTTGGGAAATTCCCTTAGTACAACCCCTAATATTAAGCTCGGTGGGATTTTATAGGAAAGGGACCTCTAACTAATCCCAACATGCATTAAGTGTGGTGGATATGCATGCCAGAAACATGTTGAGAATGCAAATGAACCTATCGATCCAAAATTTTCAAGGAGTAGAAAAAATCAAATTCTCAAGTGGTTGGATATTTACCAGGGCCAAACAACCCACTTTTTGCCTATCCTTAAAAATCACAGATACTTTTTGGAACTATCTCTCTCAGCATTTGTGTATTTCCATTTTGGATGTTCAAATTTGTTTTCAGATCCAAACTTGAGTTTTCACTCTCCCTTTTTTTCTCCTAAACAAAAAAGATATAAGGCATAACAAAATGAAAATTTTAGAGTTCATGTATGCAAAAAAAATTTGAAAATTATTTCACGCACTAAAAATGGATTCCATGGTTTTGTTCTCCATGTTTAGGTAATTCCACAAGTACAACCCCTAATAATAAGCTTGGTGGGATTTTATAGGAAAGGGACCTCTAACTAATCCCATCATGCATTAAGTGTGGTGGATATGCATGCCAGAAACATGTTGAGAATGCAAGTGGACCTAATGATCCAAAATTTTCAAGGAGTAGAAAAAATCAAATTCTCAAGTGGTTGGATATTTACCAGAGCCAAACAACCCACTTTTTGCCTATCCTTCAAAATCACGGATACTTTTTGGAACTAACTCTCTCAGCATTTGTGCATTTCCATTTTGGATGATCAAATTTGTTTTCAGATCCAAACTTGAGTTTTCACTCACCCTTTTTGTCTCCTAAACAAAACAGATATATAAGGCCTAAAAAAATAAAAATTTAAGAGTTCATGTATGCAAAAAAAATTTGAAAATTATTTCACTCGCTAAAAATGAACTCCAAGGTTTTGTTATCCATGTTTGGGAAATTCCACTAGTACAACCCCTAATAATACGCTTGGTGGAATTTTATAGGAAAGGGACCTCTAACTGATCCCAACATGCTTTAAGTGTGGTAGATATGCATGCCAGAATCATGTTGAGGATGCAAGTTGACCTAATGATCCAAAAATTTCAAGGAGTAGAAAAAATCAAATTCTCAAGTGGTTGCATATTTACAAGGCCAAACAACTCCCTTTTTGCCTATCCTTAAAAATCACAGATACTTTTCTGAACTACCTCTCTCAGCATTTGTGCATTTCCATTTTGGATGTTCAAATTTGTTTTCAGATCCCAACTTGAGTTTTCTCTCTCCCATTTTTTGGAGTAAACAAAAAAGATATAAGGCATAACAAAATGAAAGTTTTAGAGTTCAAGAATGAAAAAAAAAATTGAAAATTATTTCACATACTAAAAATGGACTCCAAGGTTTTTTTATCCATGCTTGGGAAATTCCTCTAGTACAACCCCTAATAATAAGCCTGTAGAGATTTTATAGGAAAAGGACCTCTAACTGATCCCAACCTGCATTAAGTGTGGTGGATATGCATGCCAGAAACATGTTGAGGATGCAAGTGGACCTAATGATCCAAAATTTTCAAAGAGTAGAAAAAATCAAATTCTCAAGTGGTTGGATATTTACAAGGCCAAACAACCCACTTTTTGCCTATACTTGAAAATCACAGATACTTTTTGGTACTACCTCTCTCAGCGTTTGTGCATTTCCATTTTGGATGTTCAAATTTGTTTTCAGATCCAAACTTGAGTTTTCTCTCTCCCATTTTTTCTCCTAAACAAAAAAAATATAAGGCATAACAAAATGAAAATTTTAGAGTTCATGTATGCAAAAAAAATTTGAAAATTATTTCACACACTAAAAATGGACTCCAAGGTTTTGTTATCCTTGCTTGGGAAATTCCCTTAGTACAACCCCTAATATTAAGCTCGGTGGGATTTTATAGGAAAGGGACCTCTAACTAATCCCAACATGCATTAAGTGTGGTGGATATGCATGCCAGAAACATGTTGAGAATGCAAATGAACCTATCGATCCAAAATTTTCAAGGAGTAGAAAAAATCAAATTCTCAAGTGGTTGGATATTTACCAGGGCCAAACAACCCACTTTTTGCCTATCCTTAAAAATCACAGATACTTTTTGGAACTATCTCTCTCAGCATTTGTGTATTTCCATTTTGGATGTTCAAATTTGTTTTCAGATCCAAACTTGAGTTTTCACTCTCCCTTTTTTTCTCCTAAACAAAAAAGATATAAGGCATAACAAAATGAAAATTTTAGAGTTCATGTATGCAAAAAAAATTTGAAAATTATTTCACGCACTAAAAATGGATTCCATGGTTTTGTTCTCCATGTTTAGGTAATTCCACAAGTACAACATGCTTGGTGGGATTTTATAGGAAAGGGACCTCTAACTAATCCCATCATGCATTAAGTGTGGTGGATATGCATGCCAGAAACATGTTGAGAATGCAAGTGGACCTAATGATCCAAAATTTTCAAGGAGTAGAAAAAATCAAATTCTCAAGTGGTTGGATATTTACCAGAGCCAAACAACCCACTTTTTGCCTATCCTTCAAAATCACGGATACTTTTTGGAACTAACTCTCTCAGCATTTGTGCATTTCCATTTTGGATGATCAAATTTGTTTTCAGATCCAAACTTGAGTTTTCACTCACCCTTTTTGTCTCCTAAACAAAACAGATATATAAGGCCTAAAAAAATAAAAATTTAAGAGTTCATGTATGCAAAAAAAATTTGAAAATTATTTCACTCGCTAAAAATGAACTCCAAGGTTTTGTTATCCATGTTTGGGAAATTCCACTAGTACAACCCCTAATAATACGCTTGGTGGAATTTTATAGGAAAGGGACCTCTAACTGATCCCAACATGCTTTAAGTGTGGTAGATATGCATGCCAGAATCATGTTGAGGATGCAAGTTGACCTAATGATCCAAAAATTTCAAGGAGTAGAAAAAATCAAATTCTCAAGTGGTTGCATATTTACAAGGCCAAACAACTCCCTTTTTGCCTATCCTTAAAAATCACAGATACTTTTCTGAACTACCTCTCTCAGCATTTGTGCATTTCCATTTTGGATGTTCAAATTTGTTTTCAGATCCCAACTTGAGTTTTCTCTCTCCCATTTTTTGGAGTAAACAAAAAAGATATAAGGCATAACAAAATGAAAGTTTTAGAGTTCAAGAATGAAAAAAAAAATTGAAAATTATTTCACATACTAAAAATGGACTCCAAGGTTTTTTTATCCATGCTTGGGAAATTCCTCTAGTACAACCCCTAATAATAAGCCTGTAGAGATTTTATAGGAAAAGGACCTCTAACTGATCCCAACCTGCATTAAGTGTGGTGGATATGCATGCCAGAAACATGTTGAGGATGCAAGTGGACCTAATGATCCAAAATTTTCAAAGAGTAGAAAAAATCAAATTCTCAAGTGGTTGGATATTTACAAGGCCAAACAACCCACTTTTTGCCTATACTTGAAAATCACAGATACTTTTTGGTACTACCTCTCTCAGCGTTTGTGCATTTCCATTTTGGATGTTCAAATTTGTTTTCAGATCCAAACTTGAGTTTTCTCTCTCCCATTTTTTCTCCTAAACAAAAAAAATATAAGGCATAACAAAATGAAAATTTTAGAGTTCATGTATGCAAAAAAAATTTGAAAATTATTTCACACACTAAAAATGGACTCCAAGGTTTTGTTATCCTTGCTTGGGAAATTCCCTTAGTACAACCCCTAATATTAAGCTCGGTGGGATTTTATAGGAAAGGGACCTCTAACTAATCCCAACATGCATTAAGTGTGGTGGATATGCATGCCAGAAACATGTTGAGAATGCAAATGAACCTATCGATCCAAAATTTTCAAGGAGTAGAAAAAATCAAATTCTCAAGTGGTTGGATATTTACCAGGGCCAAACAACCCACTTTTTGCCTATCCTTAAAAATCACAGATACTTTTTGGAACTATCTCTCTCAGCATTTGTGTATTTCCATTTTGGATGTTCAAATTTGTTTTCAGATCCAAACTTGAGTTTTCACTCTCCCTTTTTTTCTCCTAAACAAAAAAGATATAAGGCATAACAAAATGAAAATTTTAGAGTTCATGTATGCAAAAAAAATTTGAAAATTATTTCACGCACTAAAAATGGATTCCATGGTTTTGTTCTCCATGTTTAGGTAATTCCACAAGTACAACATGCTTGGTGGGATTTTATAGGAAAGGGACCTCTAACTAATCCCATCATGCATTAAGTGTGGTGGATATGCATGCCAGAAACATGTTGAGAATGCAAGTGGACCTAATGATCCAAAATTTTCAAGGAGTAGAAAAAATCAAATTCTCAAGTGGTTGGATATTTACCAGAGCCAAACAACCCACTTTTTGCCTATCCTTCAAAATCACGGATACTTTTTGGAACTAACTCTCTCAGCATTTGTGCATTTCCATTTTGGATGATCAAATTTGTTTTCAGATCCAAACTTGAGTTTTCACTCACCCTTTTTGTCTCCTAAACAAAACAGATATATAAGGCCTAAAAAAATAAAAATTTAAGAGTTCATGTATGCAAAAAAAATTTGAAAATTATTTCACTCGCTAAAAATGAACTCCAAGGTTTTGTTATCCATGTTTGGGAAATTCCACTAGTACAACCCCTAATAATACGCTTGGTGGAATTTTATAGGAAAGGGACCTCTAACTGATCCCAACATGCTTTAAGTGTGGTAGATATGCATGCCAGAATCATGTTGAGGATGCAAGTTGACCTAATGATCCAAAAATTTCAAGGAGTAGAAAAAATCAAATTCTCAAGTGGTTGCATATTTACAAGGCCAAACAACTCCCTTTTTGCCTATCCTTAAAAATCACAGATACTTTTCTGAACTACCTCTCTCAGCATTTGTGCATTTCCATTTTGGATGTTCAAATTTGTTTTCAGATCCCAACTTGAGTTTTCTCTCTCCCATTTTTTGGAGTAAACAAAAAAGATATAAGGCATAACAAAATGAAAGTTTTAGAGTTCAAGAATGAAAAAAAAAATTGAAAATTATTTCACATACTAAAAATGGACTCCAAGGTTTTTTTATCCATGCTTGGGAAATTCCTCTAGTACAACCCCTAATAATAAGCCTGTAGAGATTTTATAGGAAAAGGACCTCTAACTGATCCCAACCTGCATTAAGTGTGGTGGATATGCATGCCAGAAACATGTTGAGGATGCAAGTGGACCTAATGATCCAAAATTTTCAAAGAGTAGAAAAAATCAAATTCTCAAGTGGTTGGATATTTACAAGGCCAAACAACCCACTTTTTGCCTATACTTGAAAATCACAGATACTTTTTGGTACTACCTCTCTCAGCGTTTGTGCATTTCCATTTTGGATGTTCAAATTTGTTTTCAGATCCAAACTTGAGTTTTCTCTCTCCCATTTTTTCTCCTAAACAAAAAAAATATAAGGCATAACAAAATGAAAATTTTAGAGTTCATGTATGCAAAAAAAATTTGAAAATTATTTCACACACTAAAAATGGACTCCAAGGTTTTGTTATCCTTGCTTGGGAAATTCCCTTAGTACAACCCCTAATATTAAGCTCGGTGGGATTTTATAGGAAAGGGACCTCTAACTAATCCCAACATGCATTAAGTGTGGTGGATATGCATGCCAGAAACATGTTGAGAATGCAAATGAACCTATCGATCCAAAATTTTCAAGGAGTAGAAAAAATCAAATTCTCAAGTGGTTGGATATTTACCAGGGCCAAACAACCCACTTTTTGCCTATCCTTAAAAATCACAGATACTTTTTGGAACTATCTCTCTCAGCATTTGTGTATTTCCATTTTGGATGTTCAAATTTGTTTTCAGATCCAAACTTGAGTTTTCACTCTCCCTTTTTTTCTCCTAAACAAAAAAGATATAAGGCATAACAAAATGAAAATTTTAGAGTTCATGTATGCAAAAAAAATTTGAAAATTATTTCACGCACTAAAAATGGATTCCATGGTTTTGTTCTCCATGTTTAGGTAATTCCACAAGTACAACATGCTTGGTGGGATTTTATAGGAAAGGGACCTCTAACTAATCCCATCATGCATTAAGTGTGGTGGATATGCATGCCAGAAACATGTTGAGAATGCAAGTGGACCTAATGATCCAAAATTTTCAAGGAGTAGAAAAAATCAAATTCTCAAGTGGTTGGATATTTACCAGAGCCAAACAACCCACTTTTTGCCTATCCTTCAAAATCACGGATACTTTTTGGAACTAACTCTCTCAGCATTTGTGCATTTCCATTTTGGATGATCAAATTTGTTTTCAGATCCAAACTTGAGTTTTCACTCACCCTTTTTGTCTCCTAAACAAAACAGATATATAAGGCCTAAAAAAATAAAAATTTAAGAGTTCATGTATGCAAAAAAAATTTGAAAATTATTTCACTCGCTAAAAATGAACTCCAAGGTTTTGTTATCCATGTTTGGGAAATTCCACTAGTACAACCCCTAATAATACGCTTGGTGGAATTTTATAGGAAAGGGACCTCTAACTGATCCCAACATGCTTTAAGTGTGGTAGATATGCATGCCAGAATCATGTTGAGGATGCAAGTTGACCTAATGATCCAAAAATTTCAAGGAGTAGAAAAAATCAAATTCTCAAGTGGTTGCATATTTACAAGGCCAAACAACTCCCTTTTTGCCTATCCTTAAAAATCACAGATACTTTTCTGAACTACCTCTCTCAGCATTTGTGCATTTCCATTTTGGATGTTCAAATTTGTTTTCAGATCCCAACTTGAGTTTTCTCTCTCCCATTTTTTGGAGTAAACAAAAAAGATATAAGGCATAACAAAATGAAAGTTTTAGAGTTCAAGAATGAAAAAAAAAATTGAAAATTATTTCACATACTAAAAATGGACTCCAAGGTTTTTTTATCCATGCTTGGGAAATTCCTCTAGTACAACCCCTAATAATAAGCCTGTAGAGATTTTATAGGAAAAGGACCTCTAACTGATCCCAACCTGCATTAAGTGTGGTGGATATGCATGCCAGAAACATGTTGAGGATGCAAGTGGACCTAATGATCCAAAATTTTCAAAGAGTAGAAAAAATCAAATTCTCAAGTGGTTGGATATTTACAAGGCCAAACAACCCACTTTTTGCCTATACTTGAAAATCACAGATACTTTTTGGTACTACCTCTCTCAGCGTTTGTGCATTTCCATTTTGGATGTTCAAATTTGTTTTCAGATCCAAACTTGAGTTTTCTCTCTCCCATTTTTTCTCCTAAACAAAAAAAATATAAGGCATAACAAAATGAAAATTTTAGAGTTCATGTATGCAAAAAAAATTTGAAAATTATTTCACACACTAAAAATGGACTCCAAGGTTTTGTTATCCTTGCTTGGGAAATTCCCTTAGTACAACCCCTAATATTAAGCTCGGTGGGATTTTATAGGAAAGGGACCTCTAACTAATCCCAACATGCATTAAGTGTGGTGGATATGCATGCCAGAAACATGTTGAGAATGCAAATGAACCTATCGATCCAAAATTTTCAAGGAGTAGAAAAAATCAAATTCTCAAGTGGTTGGATATTTACCAGGGCCAAACAACCCACTTTTTGCCTATCCTTAAAAATCACAGATACTTTTTGGAACTATCTCTCTCAGCATTTGTGTATTTCCATTTTGGATGTTCAAATTTGTTTTCAGATCCAAACTTGAGTTTTCACTCTCCCTTTTTTTCTCCTAAACAAAAAAGATATAAGGCATAACAAAATGAAAATTTTAGAGTTCATGTATGCAAAAAAAATTTGAAAATTATTTCACGCACTAAAAATGGATTCCATGGTTTTGTTCTCCATGTTTAGGTAATTCCACAAGTACAACCCCTAATAATAAGCTTGGTGGGATTTTATAGGAAAGGGACCTCTAACTAATCCCATCATGCATTAAGTGTGGTGGATATGCATGCCAGAAACATGTTGAGAATGCAAGTGGACCTAATGATCCAAAATTTTCAAGGAGTAGAAAAAATCAAATTCTCAAGTGGTTGGATATTTACCAGAGCCAAACAACCCACTTTTTGCCTATCCTTCAAAATCACGGATACTTTTTGGAACTAACTCTCTCAGCATTTGTGCATTTCCATTTTGGATGATCAAATTTGTTTTCAGATCCAAACTTGAGTTTTCACTCACCCTTTTTGTCTCCTAAACAAAACAGATATATAAGGCCTAAAAAAATAAAAATTTAAGAGTTCATGTATGCAAAAAAAATTTGAAAATTATTTCACTCGCTAAAAATGAACTCCAAGGTTTTGTTATCCATGTTTGGGAAATTCCACTAGTACAACCCCTAATAATACGCTTGGTGGAATTTTATAGGAAAGGGACCTCTAACTGATCCCAACATGCTTTAAGTGTGGTAGATATGCATGCCAGAATCATGTTGAGGATGCAAGTTGACCTAATGATCCAAAAATTTCAAGGAGTAGAAAAAATCAAATTCTCAAGTGGTTGCATATTTACAAGGCCAAACAACTCCCTTTTTGCCTATCCTTAAAAATCACAGATACTTTTCTGAACTACCTCTCTCAGCATTTGTGCATTTCCATTTTGGATGTTCAAATTTGTTTTCAGATCCCAACTTGAGTTTTCTCTCTCCCATTTTTTGGAGTAAACAAAAAAGATATAAGGCATAACAAAATGAAAGTTTTAGAGTTCAAGAATGAAAAAAAAAATTGAAAATTATTTCACATACTAAAAATGGACTCCAAGGTTTTTTTATCCATGCTTGGGAAATTCCTCTAGTACAACCCCTAATAATAAGCCTGTAGAGATTTTATAGGAAAAGGACCTCTAACTGATCCCAACCTGCATTAAGTGTGGTGGATATGCATGCCAGAAACATGTTGAGGATGCAAGTGGACCTAATGATCCAAAATTTTCAAAGAGTAGAAAAAATCAAATTCTCAAGTGGTTGGATATTTACAAGGCCAAACAACCCACTTTTTGCCTATACTTGAAAATCACAGATACTTTTTGGTACTACCTCTCTCAGCGTTTGTGCATTTCCATTTTGGATGTTCAAATTTGTTTTCAGATCCAAACTTGAGTTTTCTCTCTCCCATTTTTTCTCCTAAACAAAAAAAATATAAGGCATAACAAAATGAAAATTTTAGAGTTCATGTATGCAAAAAAAATTTGAAAATTATTTCACACACTAAAAATGGACTCCAAGGTTTTGTTATCCTTGCTTGGGAAATTCCCTTAGTACAACCCCTAATATTAAGCTCGGTGGGATTTTATAGGAAAGGGACCTCTAACTAATCCCAACATGCATTAAGTGTGGTGGATATGCATGCCAGAAACATGTTGAGAATGCAAATGAACCTATCGATCCAAAATTTTCAAGGAGTAGAAAAAATCAAATTCTCAAGTGGTTGGATATTTACCAGGGCCAAACAACCCACTTTTTGCCTATCCTTAAAAATCACAGATACTTTTTGGAACTATCTCTCTCAGCATTTGTGTATTTCCATTTTGGATGTTCAAATTTGTTTTCAGATCCAAACTTGAGTTTTCACTCTCCCTTTTTTTCTCCTAAACAAAAAAGATATAAGGCATAACAAAATGAAAATTTTAGAGTTCATGTATGCAAAAAAAATTTGAAAATTATTTCACGCACTAAAAATGGATTCCATGGTTTTGTTCTCCATGTTTAGGTAATTCCACAAGTACAACATGCTTGGTGGGATTTTATAGGAAAGGGACCTCTAACTAATCCCATCATGCATTAAGTGTGGTGGATATGCATGCCAGAAACATGTTGAGAATGCAAGTGGACCTAATGATCCAAAATTTTCAAGGAGTAGAAAAAATCAAATTCTCAAGTGGTTGGATATTTACCAGAGCCAAACAACCCACTTTTTGCCTATCCTTCAAAATCACGGATACTTTTTGGAACTAACTCTCTCAGCATTTGTGCATTTCCATTTTGGATGATCAAATTTGTTTTCAGATCCAAACTTGAGTTTTCACTCACCCTTTTTGTCTCCTAAACAAAACAGATATATAAGGCCTAAAAAAATAAAAATTTAAGAGTTCATGTATGCAAAAAAAATTTGAAAATTATTTCACTCGCTAAAAATGAACTCCAAGGTTTTGTTATCCATGTTTGGGAAATTCCACTAGTACAACCCCTAATAATACGCTTGGTGGAATTTTATAGGAAAGGGACCTCTAACTGATCCCAACATGCTTTAAGTGTGGTAGATATGCATGCCAGAATCATGTTGAGGATGCAAGTTGACCTAATGATCCAAAAATTTCAAGGAGTAGAAAAAATCAAATTCTCAAGTGGTTGCATATTTACAAGGCCAAACAACTCCCTTTTTGCCTATCCTTAAAAATCACAGATACTTTTCTGAACTACCTCTCTCAGCATTTGTGCATTTCCATTTTGGATGTTCAAATTTGTTTTCAGATCCCAACTTGAGTTTTCTCTCTCCCATTTTTTGGAGTAAACAAAAAAGATATAAGGCATAACAAAATGAAAGTTTTAGAGTTCAAGAATGAAAAAAAAAATTGAAAATTATTTCACATACTAAAAATGGACTCCAAGGTTTTTTTATCCATGCTTGGGAAATTCCTCTAGTACAACCCCTAATAATAAGCCTGTAGAGATTTTATAGGAAAAGGACCTCTAACTGATCCCAACCTGCATTAAGTGTGGTGGATATGCATGCCAGAAACATGTTGAGGATGCAAGTGGACCTAATGATCCAAAATTTTCAAAGAGTAGAAAAAATCAAATTCTCAAGTGGTTGGATATTTACAAGGCCAAACAACCCACTTTTTGCCTATACTTGAAAATCACAGATACTTTTTGGTACTACCTCTCTCAGCGTTTGTGCATTTCCATTTTGGATGTTCAAATTTGTTTTCAGATCCAAACTTGAGTTTTCTCTCTCCCATTTTTTCTCCTAAACAAAAAAAATATAAGGCATAACAAAATGAAAATTTTAGAGTTCATGTATGCAAAAAAAATTTGAAAATTATTTCACACACTAAAAATGGACTCCAAGGTTTTGTTATCCTTGCTTGGGAAATTCCCTTAGTACAACCCCTAATATTAAGCTCGGTGGGATTTTATAGGAAAGGGACCTCTAACTAATCCCAACATGCATTAAGTGTGGTGGATATGCATGCCAGAAACATGTTGAGAATGCAAATGAACCTATCGATCCAAAATTTTCAAGGAGTAGAAAAAATCAAATTCTCAAGTGGTTGGATATTTACCAGGGCCAAACAACCCACTTTTTGCCTATCCTTAAAAATCACAGATACTTTTTGGAACTATCTCTCTCAGCATTTGTGTATTTCCATTTTGGATGTTCAAATTTGTTTTCAGATCCAAACTTGAGTTTTCACTCTCCCTTTTTTTCTCCTAAACAAAAAAGATATAAGGCATAACAAAATGAAAATTTTAGAGTTCATGTATGCAAAAAAAATTTGAAAATTATTTCACGCACTAAAAATGGATTCCATGGTTTTGTTCTCCATGTTTAGGTAATTCCACAAGTACAACCCCTAATAATAAGCTTGGTGGGATTTTATAGGAAAGGGACCTCTAACTAATCCCATCATGCATTAAGTGTGGTGGATATGCATGCCAGAAACATGTTGAGAATGCAAGTGGACCTAATGATCCAAAATTTTCAAGGAGTAGAAAAAATCAAATTCTCAAGTGGTTGGATATTTACCAGAGCCAAACAACCCACTTTTTGCCTATCCTTCAAAATCACGGATACTTTTTGGAACTAACTCTCTCAGCATTTGTGCATTTCCATTTTGGATGATCAAATTTGTTTTCAGATCCAAACTTGAGTTTTCACTCACCCTTTTTGTCTCCTAAACAAAACAGATATATAAGGCCTAAAAAAATAAAAATTTAAGAGTTCATGTATGCAAAAAAAATTTGAAAATTATTTCACTCGCTAAAAATGAACTCCAAGGTTTTGTTATCCATGTTTGGGAAATTCCACTAGTACAACCCCTAATAATACGCTTGGTGGAATTTTATAGGAAAGGGACCTCTAACTGATCCCAACATGCTTTAAGTGTGGTAGATATGCATGCCAGAATCATGTTGAGGATGCAAGTTGACCTAATGATCCAAAAATTTCAAGGAGTAGAAAAAATCAAATTCTCAAGTGGTTGCATATTTACAAGGCCAAACAACTCCCTTTTTGCCTATCCTTAAAAATCACAGATACTTTTCTGAACTACCTCTCTCAGCATTTGTGCATTTCCATTTTGGATGTTCAAATTTGTTTTCAGATCCCAACTTGAGTTTTCTCTCTCCCATTTTTTGGAGTAAACAAAAAAGATATAAGGCATAACAAAATGAAAGTTTTAGAGTTCAAGAATGAAAAAAAAAATTGAAAATTATTTCACATACTAAAAATGGACTCCAAGGTTTTTTTATCCATGCTTGGGAAATTCCTCTAGTACAACCCCTAATAATAAGCCTGTAGAGATTTTATAGGAAAAGGACCTCTAACTGATCCCAACCTGCATTAAGTGTGGTGGATATGCATGCCAGAAACATGTTGAGGATGCAAGTGGACCTAATGATCCAAAATTTTCAAAGAGTAGAAAAAATCAAATTCTCAAGTGGTTGGATATTTACAAGGCCAAACAACCCACTTTTTGCCTATACTTGAAAATCACAGATACTTTTTGGTACTACCTCTCTCAGCGTTTGTGCATTTCCATTTTGGATGTTCAAATTTGTTTTCAGATCCAAACTTGAGTTTTCTCTCTCCCATTTTTTCTCCTAAACAAAAAAAATATAAGGCATAACAAAATGAAAATTTTAGAGTTCATGTATGCAAAAAAAATTTGAAAATTATTTCACACACTAAAAATGGACTCCAAGGTTTTGTTATCCTTGCTTGGGAAATTCCCTTAGTACAACCCCTAATATTAAGCTCGGTGGGATTTTATAGGAAAGGGACCTCTAACTAATCCCAACATGCATTAAGTGTGGTGGATATGCATGCCAGAAACATGTTGAGAATGCAAATGAACCTATCGATCCAAAATTTTCAAGGAGTAGAAAAAATCAAATTCTCAAGTGGTTGGATATTTACCAGGGCCAAACAACCCACTTTTTGCCTATCCTTAAAAATCACAGATACTTTTTGGAACTATCTCTCTCAGCATTTGTGTATTTCCATTTTGGATGTTCAAATTTGTTTTCAGATCCAAACTTGAGTTTTCACTCTCCCTTTTTTTCTCCTAAACAAAAAAGATATAAGGCATAACAAAATGAAAATTTTAGAGTTCATGTATGCAAAAAAAATTTGAAAATTATTTCACGCACTAAAAATGGATTCCATGGTTTTGTTCTCCATGTTTAGGTAATTCCACAAGTACAACCCCTAATAATAAGCTTGGTGGGATTTTATAGGAAAGGGACCTCTAACTAATCCCATCATGCATTAAGTGTGGTGGATATGCATGCCAGAAACATGTTGAGAATGCAAGTGGACCTAATGATCCAAAATTTTCAAGGAGTAGAAAAAATCAAATTCTCAAGTGGTTGGATATTTACCAGAGCCAAACAACCCACTTTTTGCCTATCCTTCAAAATCACGGATACTTTTTGGAACTAACTCTCTCAGCATTTGTGCATTTCCATTTTGGATGATCAAATTTGTTTTCAGATCCAAACTTGAGTTTTCACTCACCCTTTTTGTCTCCTAAACAAAACAGATATATAAGGCCTAAAAAAATAAAAATTTAAGAGTTCATGTATGCAAAAAAAATTTGAAAATTATTTCACTCGCTAAAAATGAACTCCAAGGTTTTGTTATCCATGTTTGGGAAATTCCACTAGTACAACCCCTAATAATACGCTTGGTGGAATTTTATAGGAAAGGGACCTCTAACTGATCCCAACATGCTTTAAGTGTGGTAGATATGCATGCCAGAATCATGTTGAGGATGCAAGTTGACCTAATGATCCAAAAATTTCAAGGAGTAGAAAAAATCAAATTCTCAAGTGGTTGCATATTTACAAGGCCAAACAACTCCCTTTTTGCCTATCCTTAAAAATCACAGATACTTTTCTGAACTACCTCTCTCAGCATTTGTGCATTTCCATTTTGGATGTTCAAATTTGTTTTCAGATCCCAACTTGAGTTTTCTCTCTCCCATTTTTTGGAGTAAACAAAAAAGATATAAGGCATAACAAAATGAAAGTTTTAGAGTTCAAGAATGAAAAAAAAAATTGAAAATTATTTCACATACTAAAAATGGACTCCAAGGTTTTTTTATCCATGCTTGGGAAATTCCTCTAGTACAACCCCTAATAATAAGCCTGTAGAGATTTTATAGGAAAAGGACCTCTAACTGATCCCAACCTGCATTAAGTGTGGTGGATATGCATGCCAGAAACATGTTGAGGATGCAAGTGGACCTAATGATCCAAAATTTTCAAAGAGTAGAAAAAATCAAATTCTCAAGTGGTTGGATATTTACAAGGCCAAACAACCCACTTTTTGCCTATACTTGAAAATCACAGATACTTTTTGGTACTACCTCTCTCAGCGTTTGTGCATTTCCATTTTGGATGTTCAAATTTGTTTTCAGATCCAAACTTGAGTTTTCTCTCTCCCATTTTTTCTCCTAAACAAAAAAAATATAAGGCATAACAAAATGAAAATTTTAGAGTTCATGTATGCAAAAAAAATTTGAAAATTATTTCACACACTAAAAATGGACTCCAAGGTTTTGTTATCCTTGCTTGGGAAATTCCCTTAGTACAACCCCTAATATTAAGCTCGGTGGGATTTTATAGGAAAGGGACCTCTAACTAATCCCAACATGCATTAAGTGTGGTGGATATGCATGCCAGAAACATGTTGAGAATGCAAATGAACCTATCGATCCAAAATTTTCAAGGAGTAGAAAAAATCAAATTCTCAAGTGGTTGGATATTTACCAGGGCCAAACAACCCACTTTTTGCCTATCCTTAAAAATCACAGATACTTTTTGGAACTATCTCTCTCAGCATTTGTGTATTTCCATTTTGGATGTTCAAATTTGTTTTCAGATCCAAACTTGAGTTTTCACTCTCCCTTTTTTTCTCCTAAACAAAAAAGATATAAGGCATAACAAAATGAAAATTTTAGAGTTCATGTATGCAAAAAAAATTTGAAAATTATTTCACGCACTAAAAATGGATTCCATGGTTTTGTTCTCCATGTTTAGGTAATTCCACAAGTACAACCCCTAATAATAAGCTTGGTGGGATTTTATAGGAAATGGACCTCTAACTAATCCCATCATGCATTAAGTGTGGTGGATATGCATGCCAGAAACATGTTGAGAATGCAAGTGGACCTAATGATCCAAAATTTTCAAGGAGTAGAAAAAATCAAATTCTCAAGTGGTTGGATATTTACCAGAGCCAAACAACCCACTTTTTGCCTATCCTTCAAAATCACGGATACTTTTTGGAACTAACTCTCTCAGCATTTGTGCATTTCCATTTTGGATGATCAAATTTGTTTTCAGATCCAAACTTGAGTTTTCACTCACCCTTTTTGTCTCCTAAACAAAACAGATATATAAGGCCTAAAAAAATAAAAATTTAAGAGTTCATGTATGCAAAAAAAATTTGAAAATTATTTCACTCGCTAAAAATGAACTCCAAGGTTTTGTTATCCATGTTTGGGAAATTCCACTAGTACAACCCCTAATAATACGCTTGGTGGAATTTTATAGGAAAGGGACCTCTAACTGATCCCAACATGCTTTAAGTGTGGTAGATATGCATGCCAGAATCATGTTGAGGATGCAAGTTGACCTAATGATCCAAAAATTTCAAGGAGTAGAAAAAATCAAATTCTCAAGTGGTTGCATATTTACAAGGCCAAACAACTCCCTTTTTGCCTATCCTTAAAAATCACAGATACTTTTCTGAACTACCTCTCTCAGCATTTGTGCATTTCCATTTTGGATGTTCAAATTTGTTTTCAGATCCCAACTTGAGTTTTCTCTCTCCCATTTTTTGGAGTAAACAAAAAAGATATAAGGCATAACAAAATGAAAGTTTTAGAGTTCAAGAATGAAAAAAAAAATTGAAAATTATTTCACATACTAAAAATGGACTCCAAGGTTTTTTTATCCATGCTTGGGAAATTCCTCTAGTACAACCCCTAATAATAAGCCTGTAGAGATTTTATAGGAAAAGGACCTCTAACTGATCCCAACCTGCATTAAGTGTGGTGGATATGCATGCCAGAAACATGTTGAGGATGCAAGTGGACCTAATGATCCAAAATTTTCAAAGAGTAGAAAAAATCAAATTCTCAAGTGGTTGGATATTTACAAGGCCAAACAACCCACTTTTTGCCTATACTTGAAAATCACAGATACTTTTTGGTACTACCTCTCTCAGCGTTTGTGCATTTCCATTTTGGATGTTCAAATTTGTTTTCAGATCCAAACTTGAGTTTTCTCTCTCCCATTTTTTCTCCTAAACAAAAAAAATATAAGGCATAACAAAATGAAAATTTTAGAGTTCATGTATGCAAAAAAAATTTGAAAATTATTTCACACACTAAAAATGGACTCCAAGGTTTTGTTATCCTTGCTTGGGAAATTCCCTTAGTACAACCCCTAATATTAAGCTCGGTGGGATTTTATAGGAAAGGGACCTCTAACTAATCCCAACATGCATTAAGTGTGGTGGATATGCATGCCAGAAACATGTTGAGAATGCAAATGAACCTATCGATCCAAAATTTTCAAGGAGTAGAAAAAATCAAATTCTCAAGTGGTTGGATATTTACCAGGGCCAAACAACCCACTTTTTGCCTATCCTTAAAAATCACAGATACTTTTTGGAACTATCTCTCTCAGCATTTGTGTATTTCCATTTTGGATGTTCAAATTTGTTTTCAGATCCAAACTTGAGTTTTCACTCTCCCTTTTTTTCTCCTAAACAAAAAAGATATAAGGCATAACAAAATGAAAATTTTAGAGTTCATGTATGCAAAAAAAATTTGAAAATTATTTCACGCACTAAAAATGGATTCCATGGTTTTGTTCTCCATGTTTAGGTAATTCCACAAGTACAACCCCTAATAATAAGCTTGGTGGGATTTTATAGGAAAGGGACCTCTAACTAATCCCATCATGCATTAAGTGTGGTGGATATGCATGCCAGAAACATGTTGAGAATGCAAGTGGACCTAATGATCCAAAATTTTCAAGGAGTAGAAAAAATCAAATTCTCAAGTGGTTGGATATTTACCAGAGCCAAACAACCCACTTTTTGCCTATCCTTCAAAATCACGGATACTTTTTGGAACTAACTCTCTCAGCATTTGTGCATTTCCATTTTGGATGATCAAATTTGTTTTCAGATCCAAACTTGAGTTTTCACTCACCCTTTTTGTCTCCTAAACAAAACAGATATATAAGGCCTAAAAAAATAAAAATTTAAGAGTTCATGTATGCAAAAAAAATTTGAAAATTATTTCACTCGCTAAAAATGAACTCCAAGGTTTTGTTATCCATGTTTGGGAAATTCCACTAGTACAACCCCTAATAATACGCTTGGTGGAATTTTATAGGAAAGGGACCTCTAACTGATCCCAACATGCTTTAAGTGTGGTAGATATGCATGCCAGAATCATGTTGAGGATGCAAGTTGACCTAATGATCCAAAAATTTCAAGGAGTAGAAAAAATCAAATTCTCAAGTGGTTGCATATTTACAAGGCCAAACAACTCCCTTTTTGCCTATCCTTAAAAATCACAGATACTTTTCTGAACTACCTCTCTCAGCATTTGTGCATTTCCATTTTGGATGTTCAAATTTGTTTTCAGATCCCAACTTGAGTTTTCTCTCTCCCATTTTTTGGAGTAAACAAAAAAGATATAAGGCATAACAAAATGAAAGTTTTAGAGTTCAAGAATGAAAAAAAAAATTGAAAATTATTTCACATACTAAAAATGGACTCCAAGGTTTTTTTATCCATGCTTGGGAAATTCCTCTAGTACAACCCCTAATAATAAGCCTGTAGAGATTTTATAGGAAAAGGACCTCTAACTGATCCCAACCTGCATTAAGTGTGGTGGATATGCATGCCAGAAACATGTTGAGGATGCAAGTGGACCTAATGATCCAAAATTTTCAAAGAGTAGAAAAAATCAAATTCTCAAGTGGTTGGATATTTACAAGGCCAAACAACCCACTTTTTGCCTATACTTGAAAATCACAGATACTTTTTGGTACTACCTCTCTCAGCGTTTGTGCATTTCCATTTTGGATGTTCAAATTTGTTTTCAGATCCAAACTTGAGTTTTCTCTCTCCCATTTTTTCTCCTAAACAAAAAAAATATAAGGCATAACAAAATGAAAATTTTAGAGTTCATGTATGCAAAAAAAATTTGAAAATTATTTCACACACTAAAAATGGACTCCAAGGTTTTGTTATCCTTGCTTGGGAAATTCCCTTAGTACAACCCCTAATATTAAGCTCGGTGGGATTTTATAGGAAAGGGACCTCTAACTAATCCCAACATGCATTAAGTGTGGTGGATATGCATGCCAGAAACATGTTGAGAATGCAAATGAACCTATCGATCCAAAATTTTCAAGGAGTAGAAAAAATCAAATTCTCAAGTGGTTGGATATTTACCAGGGCCAAACAACCCACTTTTTGCCTATCCTTAAAAATCACAGATACTTTTTGGAACTATCTCTCTCAGCATTTGTGTATTTCCATTTTGGATGTTCAAATTTGTTTTCAGATCCAAACTTGAGTTTTCACTCTCCCTTTTTTTCTCCTAAACAAAAAAGATATAAGGCATAACAAAATGAAAATTTTAGAGTTCATGTATGCAAAAAAAATTTGAAAATTATTTCACGCACTAAAAATGGATTCCATGGTTTTGTTCTCCATGTTTAGGTAATTCCACAAGTACAACCCCTAATAATAAGCTTGGTGGGATTTTATAGGAAAGGGACCTCTAACTAATCCCATCATGCATTAAGTGTGGTGGATATGCATGCCAGAAACATGTTGAGAATGCAAGTGGACCTAATGATCCAAAATTTTCAAGGAGTAGAAAAAATCAAATTCTCAAGTGGTTGGATATTTACCAGAGCCAAACAACCCACTTTTTGCCTATCCTTCAAAATCACGGATACTTTTTGGAACTAACTCTCTCAGCATTTGTGCATTTCCATTTTGGATGATCAAATTTGTTTTCAGATCCAAACTTGAGTTTTCACTCACCCTTTTTGTCTCCTAAACAAAACAGATATATAAGGCCTAAAAAAATAAAAATTTAAGAGTTCATGTATGCAAAAAAAATTTGAAAATTATTTCACTCGCTAAAAATGAACTCCAAGGTTTTGTTATCCATGTTTGGGAAATTCCACTAGTACAACCCCTAATAATACGCTTGGTGGAATTTTATAGGAAAGGGACCTCTAACTGATCCCAACATGCTTTAAGTGTGGTAGATATGCATGCCAGAATCATGTTGAGGATGCAAGTTGACCTAATGATCCAAAAATTTCAAGGAGTAGAAAAAATCAAATTCTCAAGTGGTTGCATATTTACAAGGCCAAACAACTCCCTTTTTGCCTATCCTTAAAAATCACAGATACTTTTCTGAACTACCTCTCTCAGCATTTGTGCATTTCCATTTTGGATGTTCAAATTTGTTTTCAGATCCCAACTTGAGTTTTCTCTCTCCCATTTTTTGGAGTAAACAAAAAAGATATAAGGCATAACAAAATGAAAGTTTTAGAGTTCAAGAATGAAAAAAAAAATTGAAAATTATTTCACATACTAAAAATGGACTCCAAGGTTTTTTTATCCATGCTTGGGAAATTCCTCTAGTACAACCCCTAATAATAAGCCTGTAGAGATTTTATAGGAAAAGGACCTCTAACTGATCCCAACCTGCATTAAGTGTGGTGGATATGCATGCCAGAAACATGTTGAGGATGCAAGTGGACCTAATGATCCAAAATTTTCAAAGAGTAGAAAAAATCAAATTCTCAAGTGGTTGGATATTTACAAGGCCAAACAACCCACTTTTTGCCTATACTTGAAAATCACAGATACTTTTTGGTACTACCTCTCTCAGCGTTTGTGCATTTCCATTTTGGATGTTCAAATTTGTTTTCAGATCCAAACTTGAGTTTTCTCTCTCCCATTTTTTCTCCTAAACAAAAAAAATATAAGGCATAACAAAATGAAAATTTTAGAGTTCATGTATGCAAAAAAAATTTGAAAATTATTTCACACACTAAAAATGGACTCCAAGGTTTTGTTATCCTTGCTTGGGAAATTCCCTTAGTACAACCCCTAATATTAAGCTCGGTGGGATTTTATAGGAAAGGGACCTCTAACTGATCCCAACATGCATTAAGTGTGGTGGATATGCATGCCAGAAACATGTTGAGAATGCAAATGAACCTATCGATCCAAAATTTTCAAGGAGTAGAAAAAATCAAATTCTCAAGTGGTTGGATATTTACCAGGGCCAAACAACCCACTTTTTGCCTATCCTTAAAAATCACAGATACTTTTTGGAACTATCTCTCTCAGCATTTGTGTATTTCCATTTTGGATGTTCAAATTTGTTTTCAGATCCAAACTTGAGTTTTCACTCTCCCTTTTTTTCTCCTAAACAAAAAAGATATAAGGCATAACAAAATGAAAATTTTAGAGTTCATGTATGCAAAAAAAATTTGAAAATTATTTCACGCACTAAAAATGGATTCCATGGTTTTGTTCTCCATGTTTAGGTAATTCCACAAGTACAACCCCTAATAATAAGCTTGGTGGGATTTTATAGGAAAGGGACCTCTAACTAATCCCATCATGCATTAAGTGTGGTGGATATGCATGCCAGAAACATGTTGAGAATGCAAGTGGACCTAATGATCCAAAATTTTCAAGGAGTAGAAAAAATCAAATTCTCAAGTGGTTGGATATTTACCAGAGCCAAACAACCCACTTTTTGCCTATCCTTCAAAATCACGGATACTTTTTGGAACTAACTCTCTCAGCATTTGTGCATTTCCATTTTGGATGATCAAATTTGTTTTCAGATCCAAACTTGAGTTTTCACTCACCCTTTTTGTCTCCTAAACAAAACAGATATATAAGGCCTAAAAAAATAAAAATTTAAGAGTTCATGTATGCAAAAAAAATTTGAAAATTATTTCACTCGCTAAAAATGAACTCCAAGGTTTTGTTATCCATGTTTGGGAAATTCCACTAGTACAACCCCTAATAATACGCTTGGTGGAATTTTATAGGAAAGGGACCTCTAACTGATCCCAACATGCTTTAAGTGTGGTAGATATGCATGCCAGAATCATGTTGAGGATGCAAGTTGACCTAATGATCCAAAAATTTCAAGGAGTAGAAAAAATCAAATTCTCAAGTGGTTGCATATTTACAAGGCCAAACAACTCCCTTTTTGCCTATCCTTAAAAATCACAGATACTTTTCTGAACTACCTCTCTCAGCATTTGTGCATTTCCATTTTGGATGTTCAAATTTGTTTTCAGATCCCAACTTGAGTTTTCTCTCTCCCATTTTTTGGAGTAAACAAAAAAGATATAAGGCATAACAAAATGAAAGTTTTAGAGTTCAAGAATGAAAAAAAAAATTGAAAATTATTTCACATACTAAAAATGGACTCCAAGGTTTTTTTATCCATGCTTGGGAAATTCCTCTAGTACAACCCCTAATAATAAGCCTGTAGAGATTTTATAGGAAAAGGACCTCTAACTGATCCCAACCTGCATTAAGTGTGGTGGATATGCATGCCAGAAACATGTTGAGGATGCAAGTGGACCTAATGATCCAAAATTTTCAAAGAGTAGAAAAAATCAAATTCTCAAGTGGTTGGATATTTACAAGGCCAAACAACCCACTTTTTGCCTATACTTGAAAATCACAGATACTTTTTGGTACTACCTCTCTCAGCGTTTGTGCATTTCCATTTTGGATGTTCAAATTTGTTTTCAGATCCAAACTTGAGTTTTCTCTCTCCCATTTTTTCTCCTAAACAAAAAAAATATAAGGCATAACAAAATGAAAATTTTAGAGTTCATGTATGCAAAAAAAATTTGAAAATTATTTCACACACTAAAAATGGACTCCAAGGTTTTGTTATCCTTGCTTGGGAAATTCCCTTAGTACAACCCCTAATATTAAGCTCGGTGGGATTTTATAGGAAAGGGACCTCTAACTGATCCCAACATGCATTAAGTGTGGTGGATATGCATGCCAGAAACATGTTGAGAATGCAAATGAACCTATCGATCCAAAATTTTCAAGGAGTAGAAAAAATCAAATTCTCAAGTGGTTGGATATTTACCAGGGCCAAACAACCCACTTTTTGCCTATCCTTAAAAATCACAGATACTTTTTGGAACTATCTCTCTCAACATTTGTGTATTTCCATTTTGGATGTTCAAATTTGTTTTCAGATCCAAACTTGAGTTTTCACTCTCCCTTTTTTTCTCCTAAACAAAAAAGATATAAGGCATAACAAAATGAAAATTTTAGAGTTCATGTATGCAAAAAAAATTTGAAAATTATTTCACGCACTAAAAATGGATTCCATGGTTTTGTTCTCCATGTTTAGGTAATTCCACAAGTACAACCCCTAATAATAAGCTTGGTGGGATTTTATAGGAAAGGGACCTCTAACTAATCCCATCATGCATTAAGTGTGGTGGATATGCATGCCAGAAACATGTTGAGAATGCAAGTGGACCTAATGATCCAAAATTTTCAAGGAGTAGAAAAAATCAAATTCTCAAGTGGTTGGATATTTACCAGAGCCAAACAACCCACTTTTTGCCTATCCTTCAAAATCACGGATACTTTTTGGAACTAACTCTCTCAGCATTTGTGCATTTCCATTTTGGATGATCAAATTTGTTTTCAGATCCAAACTTGAGTTTTCACTCACCCTTTTTGTCTCCTAAACAAAACAGATATATAAGGCCTAAAAAAATAAAAATTTAAGAGTTCATGTATGCAAAAAAAATTTGAAAATTATTTCACTCGCTAAAAATGAACTCCAAGGTTTTGTTATCCATGTTTGGGAAATTCCACTAGTACAACCCCTAATAATACGCTTGGTGGAATTTTATAGGAAAGGGACCTCTAACTGATCCCAACATGCTTTAAGTGTGGTAGATATGCATGCCAGAATCATGTTGAGGATGCAAGTTGACCTAATGATCCAAAAATTTCAAGGAGTAGAAAAAATCAAATTCTCAAGTGGTTGCATATTTACAAGGCCAAACAACTCCCTTTTTGCCTATCCTTAAAAATCACAGATACTTTTCTGAACTACCTCTCTCAGCATTTGTGCATTTCCATTTTGGATGTTCAAATTTGTTTTCAGATCCCAACTTGAGTTTTCTCTCTCCCATTTTTTGGAGTAAACAAAAAAGATATAAGGCATAACAAAATGAAAGTTTTAGAGTTCAAGAATGAAAAAAAAAATTGAAAATTATTTCACATACTAAAAATGGACTCCAAGGTTTTTTTATCCATGCTTGGGAAATTCCTCTAGTACAACCCCTAATAATAAGCCTGTAGAGATTTTATAGGAAAAGGACCTCTAACTGATCCCAACCTGCATTAAGTGTGGTGGATATGCATGCCAGAAACATGTTGAGGATGCAAGTGGACCTAATGATCCAAAATTTTCAAAGAGTAGAAAAAATCAAATTCTCAAGTGGTTGGATATTTACAAGGCCAAACAACCCACTTTTTGCCTATACTTGAAAATCACAGATACTTTTTGGTACTACCTCTCTCAGCGTTTGTGCATTTCCATTTTGGATGTTCAAATTTGTTTTCAGATCCAAACTTGAGTTTTCTCTCTCCCATTTTTTCTCCTAAACAAAAAAAATATAAGGCATAACAAAATGAAAATTTTAGAGTTCATGTATGCAAAAAAAATTTGAAAATTATTTCACACACTAAAAATGGACTCCAAGGTTTTGTTATCCTTGCTTGGGAAATTCCCTTAGTACAACCCCTAATATTAAGCTCGGTGGGATTTTATAGGAAAGGGACCTCTAACTGATCCCAACATGCATTAAGTGTGGTGGATATGCATGCCAGAAACATGTTGAGAATGCAAATGAACCTATCGATCCAAAATTTTCAAGGAGTAGAAAAAATCAAATTCTCAAGTGGTTGGATATTTACCAGGGCCAAACAACCCACTTTTTGCCTATCCTTAAAAATCACAGATACTTTTTGGAACTATCTCTCTCAGCATTTGTGTATTTCCATTTTGGATGTTCAAATTTGTTTTCAGATCCAAACTTGAGTTTTCACTCTCCCTTTTTTTCTCCTAAACAAAAAAGATATAAGGCATAACAAAATGAAAATTTTAGAGTTCATGTATGCAAAAAAAATTTGAAAATTATTTCACGCACTAAAAATGGATTCCATGGTTTTGTTCTCCATGTTTAGGTAATTCCACAAGTACAACATGCTTGGTGGGATTTTATAGGAAAGGGACCTCTAACTAATCCCATCATGCATTAAGTGTGGTGGATATGCATGCCAGAAACATGTTGAGAATGCAAGTGGACCTAATGATCCAAAATTTTCAAGGAGTAGAAAAAATCAAATTCTCAAGTGGTTGGATATTTACCAGAGCCAAACAACCCACTTTTTGCCTATCCTTCAAAATCACGGATACTTTTTGGAACTAACTCTCTCAGCATTTGTGCATTTCCATTTTGGATGATCAAATTTGTTTTCAGATCCAAACTTGAGTTTTCACTCACCCTTTTTGTCTCCTAAACAAAACAGATATATAAGGCCTAAAAAAATAAAAATTTAAGAGTTCATGTATGCAAAAAAAATTTGAAAATTATTTCACTCGCTAAAAATGAACTCCAAGGTTTTGTTATCCATGTTTGGGAAATTCCACTAGTACAACCCCTAATAATACGCTTGGTGGAATTTTATAGGAAAGGGACCTCTAACTGATCCCAACATGCTTTAAGTGTGGTAGATATGCATGCCAGAATCATGTTGAGGATGCAAGTTGACCTAATGATCCAAAAATTTCAAGGAGTAGAAAAAATCAAATTCTCAAGTGGTTGCATATTTACAAGGCCAAACAACTCCCTTTTTGCCTATCCTTAAAAATCACAGATACTTTTCTGAACTACCTCTCTCAGCATTTGTGCATTTCCATTTTGGATGTTCAAATTTGTTTTCAGATCCCAACTTGAGTTTTCTCTCTCCCATTTTTTGGAGTAAACAAAAAAGATATAAGGCATAACAAAATGAAAGTTTTAGAGTTCAAGAATGAAAAAAAAAATTGAAAATTATTTCACATACTAAAAATGGACTCCAAGGTTTTTTTATCCATGCTTGGGAAATTCCTCTAGTACAACCCCTAATAATAAGCCTGTAGAGATTTTATAGGAAAAGGACCTCTAACTGATCCCAACCTGCATTAAGTGTGGTGGATATGCATGCCAGAAACATGTTGAGGATGCAAGTGGACCTAATGATCCAAAATTTTCAAAGAGTAGAAAAAATCAAATTCTCAAGTGGTTGGATATTTACAAGGCCAAACAACCCACTTTTTGCCTATACTTGAAAATCACAGATACTTTTTGGTACTACCTCTCTCAGCGTTTGTGCATTTCCATTTTGGATGTTCAAATTTGTTTTCAGATCCAAACTTGAGTTTTCTCTCTCCCATTTTTTCTCCTAAACAAAAAAAATATAAGGCATAACAAAATGAAAATTTTAGAGTTCATGTATGCAAAAAAAATTTGAAAATTATTTCACACACTAAAAATGGACTCCAAGGTTTTGTTATCCTTGCTTGGGAAATTCCCTTAGTACAACCCCTAATATTAAGCTCGGTGGGATTTTATAGGAAAGGGACCTCTAACTAATCCCAACATGCATTAAGTGTGGTGGATATGCATGCCAGAAACATGTTGAGAATGCAAATGAACCTATCGATCCAAAATTTTCAAGGAGTAGAAAAAATCAAATTCTCAAGTGGTTGGATATTTACCAGGGCCAAACAACCCACTTTTTGCCTATCCTTAAAAATCACAGATACTTTTTGGAACTATCTCTCTCAGCATTTGTGTATTTCCATTTTGGATGTTCAAATTTGTTTTCAGATCCAAACTTGAGTTTTCACTCTCCCTTTTTTTCTCCTAAACAAAAAAGATATAAGGCATAACAAAATGAAAATTTTAGAGTTCATGTATGCAAAAAAAATTTGAAAATTATTTCACGCACTAAAAATGGATTCCATGGTTTTGTTCTCCATGTTTAGGTAATTCCACAAGTACAACCCCTAATAATAAGCTTGGTGGGATTTTATAGGAAAGGGACCTCTAACTAATCCCATCATGCATTAAGTGTGGTGGATATGCATGCCAGAAACATGTTGAGAATGCAAGTGGACCTAATGATCCAAAATTTTCAAGGAGTAGAAAAAATCAAATTCTCAAGTGGTTGGATATTTACCAGAGCCAAACAACCCACTTTTTGCCTATCCTTCAAAATCACGGATACTTTTTGGAACTAACTCTCTCAGCATTTGTGCATTTCCATTTTGGATGATCAAATTTGTTTTCAGATCCAAACTTGAGTTTTCACTCACCCTTTTTGTCTCCTAAACAAAACAGATATATAAGGCCTAAAAAAATAAAAATTTAAGAGTTCATGTATGCAAAAAAAATTTGAAAATTATTTCACTCGCTAAAAATGAACTCCAAGGTTTTGTTATCCATGTTTGGGAAATTCCACTAGTACAACCCCTAATAATACGCTTGGTGGAATTTTATAGGAAAGGGACCTCTAACTGATCCCAACATGCTTTAAGTGTGGTAGATATGCATGCCAGAATCATGTTGAGGATGCAAGTTGACCTAATGATCCAAAAATTTCAAGGAGTAGAAAAAATCAAATTCTCAAGTGGTTGCATATTTACAAGGCCAAACAACTCCCTTTTTGCCTATCCTTAAAAATCACAGATACTTTTCTGAACTACCTCTCTCAGCATTTGTGCATTTCCATTTTGGATGTTCAAATTTGTTTTCAGATCCCAACTTGAGTTTTCTCTCTCCCATTTTTTGGAGTAAACAAAAAAGATATAAGGCATAACAAAATGAAAGTTTTAGAGTTCAAGAATGAAAAAAAAAATTGAAAATTATTTCACATACTAAAAATGGACTCCAAGGTTTTTTTATCCATGCTTGGGAAATTCCTCTAGTACAACCCCTAATAATAAGCCTGTAGAGATTTTATAGGAAAAGGACCTCTAACTGATCCCAACCTGCATTAAGTGTGGTGGATATGCATGCCAGAAACATGTTGAGGATGCAAGTGGACCTAATGATCCAAAATTTTCAAAGAGTAGAAAAAATCAAATTCTCAAGTGGTTGGATATTTACAAGGCCAAACAACCCACTTTTTGCCTATACTTGAAAATCACAGATACTTTTTGGTACTACCTCTCTCAGCGTTTGTGCATTTCCATTTTGGATGTTCAAATTTGTTTTCAGATCCAAACTTGAGTTTTCTCTCTCCCATTTTTTCTCCTAAACAAAAAAAATATAAGGCATAACAAAATGAAAATTTTAGAGTTCATGTATGCAAAAAAAATTTGAAAATTATTTCACACACTAAAAATGGACTCCAAGGTTTTGTTATCCTTGCTTGGGAAATTCCCTTAGTACAACCCCTAATATTAAGCTCGGTGGGATTTTATAGGAAAGGGACCTCTAACTAATCCCAACATGCATTAAGTGTGGTGGATATGCATGCCAGAAACATGTTGAGAATGCAAATGAACCTATCGATCCAAAATTTTCAAGGAGTAGAAAAAATCAAATTCTCAAGTGGTTGGATATTTACCAGGGCCAAACAACCCACTTTTTGCCTATCCTTAAAAATCACAGATACTTTTTGGAACTATCTCTCTCAGCATTTGTGTATTTCCATTTTGGATGTTCAAATTTGTTTTCAGATCCAAACTTGAGTTTTCACTCTCCCTTTTTTTCTCCTAAACAAAAAAGATATAAGGCATAACAAAATGAAAATTTTAGAGTTCATGTATGCAAAAAAAATTTGAAAATTATTTCACGCACTAAAAATGGATTCCATGGTTTTGTTCTCCATGTTTAGGTAATTCCACAAGTACAACCCCTAATAATAAGCTTGGTGGGATTTTATAGGAAAGGGACCTCTAACTAATCCCATCATGCATTAAGTGTGGTGGATATGCATGCCAGAAACATGTTGAGAATGCAAGTGGACCTAATGATCCAAAATTTTCAAGGAGTAGAAAAAATCAAATTCTCAAGTGGTTGGATATTTACCAGAGCCAAACAACCCACTTTTTGCCTATCCTTCAAAATCACGGATACTTTTTGGAACTAACTCTCTCAGCATTTGTGCATTTCCATTTTGGATGATCAAATTTGTTTTCAGATCCAAACTTGAGTTTTCACTCACCCTTTTTGTCTCCTAAACAAAACAGATATATAAGGCCTAAAAAAATAAAAATTTAAGAGTTCATGTATGCAAAAAAAATTTGAAAATTATTTCACTCGCTAAAAATGAACTCCAAGGTTTTGTTATCCATGTTTGGGAAATTCCACTAGTACAACCCCTAATAATACGCTTGGTGGAATTTTATAGGAAAGGGACCTCTAACTGATCCCAACATGCTTTAAGTGTGGTAGATATGCATGCCAGAATCATGTTGAGGATGCAAGTTGACCTAATGATCCAAAAATTTCAAGGAGTAGAAAAAATCAAATTCTCAAGTGGTTGCATATTTACAAGGCCAAACAACTCCCTTTTTGCCTATCCTTAAAAATCACAGATACTTTTCTGAACTACCTCTCTCAGCATTTGTGCATTTCCATTTTGGATGTTCAAATTTGTTTTCAGATCCCAACTTGAGTTTTCTCTCTCCCATTTTTTGGAGTAAACAAAAAAGATATAAGGCATAACAAAATGAAAGTTTTAGAGTTCAAGAATGAAAAAAAAAATTGAAAATTATTTCACATACTAAAAATGGACTCCAAGGTTTTTTTATCCATGCTTGGGAAATTCCTCTAGTACAACCCCTAATAATAAGCCTGTAGAGATTTTATAGGAAAAGGACCTCTAACTGATCCCAACCTGCATTAAGTGTGGTGGATATGCATGCCAGAAACATGTTGAGGATGCAAGTGGACCTAATGATCCAAAATTTTCAAAGAGTAGAAAAAATCAAATTCTCAAGTGGTTGGATATTTACAAGGCCAAACAACCCACTTTTTGCCTATACTTGAAAATCACAGATACTTTTTGGTACTACCTCTCTCAGCGTTTGTGCATTTCCATTTTGGATGTTCAAATTTGTTTTCAGATCCAAACTTGAGTTTTCTCTCTCCCATTTTTTCTCCTAAACAAAAAAAATATAAGGCATAACAAAATGAAAATTTTAGAGTTCATGTATGCAAAAAAAATTTGAAAATTATTTCACACACTAAAAATGGACTCCAAGGTTTTGTTATCCTTGCTTGGGAAATTCCCTTAGTACAACCCCTAATATTAAGCTCGGTGGGATTTTATAGGAAAGGGACCTCTAACTAATCCCAACATGCATTAAGTGTGGTGGATATGCATGCCAGAAACATGTTGAGAATGCAAATGAACCTATCGATCCAAAATTTTCAAGGAGTAGAAAAAATCAAATTCTCAAGTGGTTGGATATTTACCAGGGCCAAACAACCCACTTTTTGCCTATCCT